>NC_056750.1:751803626-752103626 GCF_019279795.1 Protopterus annectens
GCACTGCTATCACATATTCCAAATGCTGAAGAAGCTCGTCCTTTTCTTGAGCCAGAATCAGGCAGTCGTCCAAGTAAGGATAGATTTGTATTCCTTTTAGCCTGAAGAAAGCTATGACTGGAGCCAGAACTTTTGTGAATACTCTGGGCGCAGTAGATAAGCCAAAGGGCAATGCAGAGAACTGATAATGAGAATTCCCAGCTCGAAAACGCAGATACTTCCTGCAACTGAGTCTGATAGGCACATGAAGGTAAGCCTCCTTGAGATCTAAAGTTACCATCCAGTGATCTTTGCCCAGCAGAGGTAAAAGCTGTTGTAACGTCAACATTTTGAACTTGGGAATGTCCAGATAAGTGTTGAGGATAGATAAATCCAAAATTGGTCTCCACGTGTTCCCCTTTTTTGGTACTAGGAACAGGCGAGAATAAAATCCTAGGCCCCTTTCTGGCACAGGAACCGGCTGAATGGCCCCTATGTGGAGTAACAGAGAAATTTGCTTGTGAGCCTCTTTTCTTTGTATAGGAGGAATGTCTGGCATGCCTTTGAAAGGAGGCAAGGTATGGAAATAAAACCTGTAACCGTGGTGAATGATATCCAATACCCATCTGTCTTGGGTAATTAAACTCCAATTTTCTTTGAAAAGTGCCAGCCTTCCTCCCAAAGGTGCTGCCAGACGAGAAAGCTCTGGCAGCTGAAATGGCAGGTCATTGGGTCTGCTTACGAAAGGACTGACCCCTGCCCTCACCAGAAGACTGAGCAGGTGAACTCCCTGTTCTAGGCCTAAAAGAACCTTGAGCTCTGCCCCTACCACGTCTAGACCTACCCCTAGGCTGGGAATCATAAGAAGGATATGTCCACCCCTTAGTAGGCCAATTTCTACTAAACTTCGGAGGCTGAACCTGCAAAAAATCTTTAACAGTCTGCATAGACTTAGCTTTGTCCTCCATTTTCTTTAAAACTGCTTCCACAGGCGAACCAAACAACACATCAGATTGTAAAGGAGCATCTAAAATCCTTGTCTTTACATGCTCAGCTAAATTTTGATCCCTCAGCCAGGCGTGCCTGCGAAGAACAGAACCAGTGGCTGCCACCCTCGAAGAGGCCTGTACAGCATCAAAACCACATTGCAGGGAATGCTTACCCACCTGTTCAGAAACATGAACTAAATCCTGCAACTCTTTACACTCAATACCTTCCGCCAGAGCATCTACCTTAGACTTCAATTGTGAAAGGAGGTAATTTTGGTACTTTAACATGTGAAACTGGCAATTCAAAGCCCTCATGGCTAAAGTGGAAGAAGTATACACCTTCTTTCCCCATCTATCCAAAGCCCTTGCCTCTTTATCAGGAGGAACAGGATTTTTAACAACAGAAGCCTTAACACCTTTAGGGCCCTGAGAAACAGTTTCCGGGTCTGCCCTAGGACTCTTAAAAAGATACTTATGAGCTTCAGGCACCCTATAATACCTATCTGGTTTAACTGGGGCAGGAGGCAAAGAATCAGGGTTCAGGGAAGCCTCTGCAAAAACATCTTCTACCACATCCAGAACAGGAGGTATAGCTAAAGGCCTATGCTGGGGTAGAAACAAAAATTCCCTAAGCCTTTTCCTGGAATCAGAGAAATCTTGACCTTCCCATTTAAAATGCTCCCTCATGGAATGAAGAGTCTCTGAAAAAGAAAAATCCTCAGGAGCAGAAGCCGAAGGAGTAGAGTCATCCACATCACAATCAGAATAAGGAGGATACTCCTGCAAGTCTTCAGGCGAAGACTCAGAAGCCTCCGAACACTGCTCAAAACTCTCAAGCTCAGGTTCCACCCTAGGCCTCTTATCAGGAGGGGGCATAGAACCTCTAATCATAGTAATCAAATCTTCTGCCATTTTAAGCATATGTTTCTTAGGCAGAGACCCTGAAGAACTAGGGGAGACCCCCACTGAAGTTAACCCTGGCCTGCCTCTCGAAGAAGCCTTGGAAACAGAAGGGGAGGGCCTAACCACCTTAGGAAGGGAGGGGAGAACAGCTACCTGAGAAGCCCCTTCAGCCTGGCCTACCTCCTGAGAGGACACATCTTGTAACAGTAAAGTCTCTCCCTGAGAGTCCAAAGGAACTTCTGGCAGAACCACCGGCTCCACCGAGCCCTCTAAAGAACCGACGTCCGGGACAGACGGTTCTTCCAACCTAGGCTTTGCTACTTTGTCCTTGCGCTTTTTAGACGAAGCGGGCGTCGGAGCATCCGACGGCATGTTATAATTACAACGCTTCCCAAAAACTAACCTGGCACAATCTAATCTTCTCTTTATAGTGCGTTTGTTAAATCTAGCACAAGAGCGACAGCCAACAACGTCGTGCTCAGGCCCTAAGCAAGGTATACACAAGGTATGGTAGTCCCTATGAGGTATCTGTTTCCCACAAGAAATACAGTTATTCACTTTTTCTGACATCCGGTTAAATACTGAGGCAAGGAAAAACTAAATATTCCCCAACGGGGTACTTAGCCAACTTTGATTCGGTCTGAAACTCCGACTTCAGAAAATTTCAGAACGCCAACCTGCACTCGCAATACTGCTTCTGCATCGGACCATGCGGCAAAAAAGACTGAGGATATGACGTCGGTCATGCGCATTTGTACCCTGACGTCCTGACGTCAGACTAATGCGCCTTGACCGACGTCAGCCTTATACTTTGGTATTCGGGCCGACTGGAACAGCGGACTACCCAAGTGTTAGGACTGCAGCAATGTGAGATGAAGAACATCCACCCATACTCGTTTGTATTACCTCGTCGAAATTTTACTGCATCGAAGCAATAAATGTCGAACACAATTGATCGGTGCAGTAAAATATCGAACGAGTATAAAAAAAAAACAAAAAAAAACAACTAAATGGCGTAGGTAGGGGGCAAGCCCCTCCTGCACCCTCCACGTGGGGGACTGTGCCCCCCACACCCCCAGCTACTTAAATTTACCAACTTTACCAACTCTGAGACCGCACTACATTGAGGTAAATGGAAATCTCCCCCTACGGAGATTTCCGTTTACCTGGCCAATATTCTTCACTTTCGAAATTGTCGTGCTGACAATCAGATTCGATATTGTCAGCTTGCGACAATACAATATAGACCCCACCCATATGGCATAAAGGCTACTGTAGCAGTGGGAAAGATGAACATCAATGAAAAAGTGTTGACATTTAGAAAATGGAAGGGTGATTCAGAGGCAATGCAAACAAGTATGTCTTATATCAGATGTCAGTTTATGGAAAAAGACCCTCCTTTTTTGAGGAGGTAAAATATGCAACAATGTAGGCATAAGAAAATTGGTTCACAAAATAATGACTCATCAATTAGAAAGAGAAACAGATAGTCCAAGATACACCAGAGTGGAAAAGGATATTTGATTCATAACCGCTTCACCAAAAAGCTATACTTCACAAAAATATGCATTGACTGAAATTAGACTACTGCACGGAGAAACAAACCTTTCCATGACATGCATCATCCTCAAAGCTGACAGTTGTTGTTGTTGTATCTTTTGGCTTTTCCCGGTTAGGGGTCGCCACAGTGGAACTCCGGTCCGCTAATGATTGGCAGTAGATTTTTACATGCCGGGTTGCCAGCCCTGATGCACAACCTTCAACGAAGGTACGCCCATTCACACATGTCTCCACACAGAAGACACTTTAGCTGAGAATCGAACAGGACAATGTTTTACTGTGAGGCGACAACGCTACCGCAGCACCACCACAGCAGTATCCTCAAAGCTGACAGTAACAAATAAAATTTTGCAAAATGTGAAGTCCCCAGCATGGCAGTGTGGCATGCTTTGCTTCCACAGAAAAAAAATTCTGAATTTTAGTCTGAGCTCAATATTTTCATTTGTTAGTGAAACTCAGTCAAAAGGCCATCAGGTGGACAAATTAAATCTAGTCCAAATTACCCTTCTTCAGACACTAAGTAATTTTTTCGCACTGTTCATCCTATATTACTCCTGTATTACTCCTCTCAAATGTTTATTTCCTTGGCTCTTTCCCTTGATCCTATCTCAGCGTATTGCTGTCTTTTTTTTTTATTCTAATTGTTTAATTTGGTGAGGCTACCACCCCAGCCCTAAGTAGAAATTAATTAATATTTTTTTCTTATACACAGCATTCAAGAACAAACAATTATAAGGTGCAATATGTGTGACTAACCATCTTTACTTCATTATTTTTATTACTGTTGTTGTTTTTTTTTCCTTTCAATTCAACTGTATCACTGTTTACTATGCAAAGTGTTTTCTTGTTTTTTTTTTTTAAATTCTATGATTACACTATTTACTATCTAACTTAGAGCTTTTCTCCCTGAGCCTCTGCTGAAAACGGGCCTTTTTTGGGCTCAGTCAGACACTCCCAGTAAACAAATGTAAAATAAATAAATAATAAATAAGTTGTGCGTGTTACATTCTTTGTTATATCTGCATTAAATATTGATTATATTATACTGGCCATAGCTTTGTGTAAAATGAGCAACTGCTTAGACTCCAGCTGGTTTTGACTACACTCTATATTTGCTTACTTGCAAGGTATGAAAATTCTCAAGGAAACATGCTATGCGTACTTGCAGCAGAATAAAATAAATTTATTGAGTGGAGAACAAATCATGTGGAAGAGTGCAATATGGCAATGTAATGGGCCCTTGAAGAGTGGTTTGCTCAGTACGCCCAAAAAGCAAGGCCTTGAGGAAACATTTTGTCCACAGCTGAATGTCTTTAATAAGAATATTCTATAGACATTTCATTTTTTAATATATCATTATCTATTTTTAACAGTTTTATCAATGTCTGCCCTATCATGTCTAAAAAAAACCATACCATATTTGCTGGGAATCATACCTCTCAACTGTACAGATTTTTGCAGAATGTCCATCTTTTTTGCCACATATTTTCGGTCCGTTTTTCACGAAATTGTGTTTTTTAGCAAATTATTAGCAAATCATTAAAGACTGAAGACAAAAATAATGACAGACACTTGAGTTTCAGACTTCACACCCTTCAGAAAATTCATGCTAAAGCAAAACCTGTTATTCTATCAACTTTCTAAGTAACAGCAATATTTAAAAATTGTCCCTAATTTTAGACCTTTGTCCCTGCATTATTTATGGCTTTATCCAGATTACTTGCTGTAACAGGTTGAGAGGTATGCTGGGAATATCAGCACACCCATGAACTTAGTCTAAACCAATATACTTAAACCTCATTTTTTACACTGAACTGGTGTGCCTTTGCTGTAATCATCTGCTGTGATTATGCCAAACAACTTAAACATCTCTGAATTGTGGCAGTTACACTAAAATTTATAGTAAAAACATTAATAAAGAGTGCAAATTCCACTAACATTGCTGGATCCACAGAGCTTATGTAACTAAAGATGTATGAGCCAGAAGTTTTCAAAGATCCTTGTGTTACAGCTCAAAATAATTTTCTGGGGATGTAGAAGCAATGCCAGCTGACCTGCAGCTCACAGCTTGATTTTAAAGACCCTTCAAAAAACACTGCAACTGTAACATGGCATGAAGGAAGCAAGGGTAGAGAATGTAAATACTTTCTGGTGTTTGGCCTTTTTTCCCCTTAAAAATTATTTCATCGGTCTTCCAAATGGAAGGTCACAGGTCTCATATAATATTTGCTAAAATGCAGGCTCCATGTCTGCAGAGGCATTCTTAATTCTCATCTTGTCAAGCAAGCTATTATTAGACAACCTGGAATAAGATGCAACTATTTCCTGTTTACATCCACTGTGACTTAAAAGAATTCTTCTGGGGGTGATCCCCAGTAATGTGGTTTTACTTAAGAGGGCACATTCTTGTAGTATGACATCACTCGGCTGGAAAAAAATTCTTTGGCATACAACATTTTCCTGGCAGAAGACCAGCAGCTTTGAATATAAGGAATTTGTTTTCTCAAGGATATGCTACAACTAAAACACTAAGGCTGGAAATCAGAAATATTTATTTATTGACTGAATCATTGAAATTACCAAGCAGCAACAGTTTAGAAAGGTAATCAATATTTTGTTCCATACCTAGATGTGTTAAAGCATCTTTGTCCCAAGGCCAAGTTGCAACCCCTGCTAGTTCCTCATCTGAACAGTTTGCAAAGAATATGTTGAGATGTGTTGAACCATCCAGTCGTAAAATATTCTTCACTTCTTTGATATCCAGATATGCTCTAAAATTAGACAATTTTTTTCAGTGAAAGGATCTATAAATGTCAACATATATACATGTCACAATTCTTACAGAATGTTCTTAAAATATGCTGAAAGAAACAAAAATCAAATAATCTTTTCCTTGTCTCAGTTCTCTACAACAAACCTGGCATCCCCCAATTAACTAACTGGTGGTTATGGAAAGAATTAGATGTATGCACACAGAAGAAAATTGCAAAATTCTATTGCCCTGCATGTAAAACTGAAATATTAATGTTAAATAAATTGCCAGTTTGCTGAGCTGGAAAAAAGTCACTGCATATCTGTAGGCACTCTCGACATGGAGATCACTATATAAAATCTTACTGTAGAAAGCGACATTTTTTGTGAGAATGTGGACATTTGTGAGTGAGTGTATGTGTGTGCGCGCGCACGTGCATGCGTATTCCAATGCTGAAGATGTAAACACAGTGTTCCTTACTAATCAAAGGACTGCAAAAAGAACATTGTTGAATGTGAAAATCACACACAGTTGTAAAAAAAAAAGAAAAACAAAATACATGTATGATCTGAAAGCAGAAACTGCAACCCTACACATTCATTACAGGCAGAAGTTAATGGTACCACTAAATTTTTATTTCACTGTTAACCTGGTAAATGCACTTTACAAAATAAATACTTGTTAATCTTTTATGATTTGAGAGATCGAACACAGGAAGATTTCTGCTAACCAAACCATTGCTGCTGTTGATTTTTTGTTTATCTTTTTGTTATAAATATGCATAGAAATTTACAATCCAAAATGATACTGAAAACGTCTGTGAAACATCGTAGGTGCAAAGCCCTATTACTCTTGTAAAAATCACAGGTTCTCACACGTCATGGAATTAAAAATTGTTACAGGTTCAACCAGATTAAATTAATCACCTGAACTTCAACTTGACAAAAAAAGAAGTTATGTTCTTACCATAACATTCCATCTGTGTTGTTCATCTTCATTTATTCATTACTGATGGGTATCGGTTCCATCCTTGGAACCGATTCGGCCTTATAACAAGCTCGTGACAGCCAAAAAACTATTGGGCTAAGCTTTACCCGTAGTTCCCCTCTCCCTGTTACCTCACATCAAGTTTGCCCATGATAAAGAAAGCAGAGGCTTTTTCTGAGCAGGTCCCCTAATGCAGGATTTGGACCAAATCCGAACCTCCAGGAGCCCCTTGGAGGGGGAAGGAGGGTAGGACATAATGAATGAATGAATGAAGGTGAACAACACAGATGGAACATTATGATAAGAACATAACTAACTAAAAAACTAAACAACTAAACTTTAACCCACTCACATTCATCTCATCCCTGAAAGAATGTAACTGGCATCCTCTAAAGTACCTCAATCTTGATGACGCAGTCGAATTTTTTAATTCTACCTTCCTGAGCATCCTTAATTACCATGCCCCCATAAGACTTTCCAGAATCAAAGCGCAACCCTCCCCATGGCTACAGAAAACCACTAAGTCAGAAATGAGAAATAGGGATAAAGCCTGGGAGCAGTGGCGCACAACCCCCTCAACTAGACAGAAATTCCTAGAAATACGCAATAGAGTAAAAAAGCTAATAAAACAGGACAAATTCCAATACTACCAGTCTGCCCTAGACTCCTCCCAACTCAGCCCCAAACAATTCTGGTCCTCCATAAACTCCATCCTCCACCCAGGTAAAGTCAGTACCCCTCCTCATAACATCACTCACTCCTCAGAAAATATTGCTACCTCATTCAACACACACTTCACACAAACCATACTGTCACTAGCGAAACAACACAACCCCCATCCCCTCCAACCCACACCTTCAACTAGTAATCTCCGCACAGCCTTCGCTTTTTCTCCTGTACCTACCTCCAACATAAAAAAACTCTTAACTAAACTTAAGCCCACCAAATTAGCAGCAGACAACCTCCCAAGTGAATACCTACAAATCGCAGCTGATGCTCTGGTCTACCCAGTATCCATCTTGATTAACCGATCTCTGTCAGAAAGTTACGTTCCCACACTGTGGAAAGTATCACATATAATTCCCCTCCACAAAGGCTGACCCTCCACAGAACTAACCAATTACCGCCCATAGCTATTCTCTCTCCACTCTCCAAAATACTAGAGAGATGCATACACTCTCAGACTACCTCTTTACTAACAACCTCCTTTCCAATACTCAGCATGGTTTCTGACCAAACCATACCACCACCACTGCCTTACTCTCCTTTACTAACACTATCCTTCAGCATAAAAACAATGGCTATCTCTCCTCTGCTACTTTCCTAGACCTATCTAAAGCATTTGACATGGTCCCACACAAACAACTTATCTCTGTCCTCAATAACCTATCCTTCTCACAATCAGTCACCAACTGGTTTCAGAGTTACCTGTCTGACCGCCAACAATCCGTTGTATGGCAGAATGACATATCTCCCCAACTACCTGTCTCAATAGGGGTTCCCCAAGGATCCCCTACTCTTCTCTGTTTTCACCAATAATCTAGCCTCTGCCACCAAACATTGCACACTCATACAATACGCATATGACTCAACCATCATCTGCTCAGCCCAGTCCCTACTCAAACTGCAAAAAGTCACACAGGAAGCCTTTTCCTCTGTTGAAACTTCGTTATCCGATGCCCAATTAATACTCAACCCAAACAAAACTAAACTACTCATCTTCCAACCCACCAGACATATTCAAAACAACTCTCATTTTAACATCACAGCAAAAGACAACACCACTATATACCCAACTGAACACACCAAATTGCTAGGAGTGGAAATAGACAATAAACTAAAATTTGACATTCACATATCCACGACCATAAAAAAAGTCCACAAAAAACTGGGAGCGTTGTACAGAAATAAGCAACTTCTCACCAAAGCAGTAAAGATTTCAATAGCAAATTCCCACCTTATCTCCACCCTACTTTATGCCTCTCCAATATATACCAACCTAAGGCAATGCGATCTAAACAAGCTAGAGACCTGCTACAACAAAATCGCCAAATTCGCCACAGAGGCATCCTGCCATAGTCACCACTGTCTCTCACTTGCTGAACTGGGCTGGCTTGAACTCCCTCACCTCCTTCAATGGTATCAATTCTCACTCGCCCACAAACTAGTAAACCATCCACTAAATGTCCCATCCCTCCAGAATCTACTCCAACCCTATCGCACCAGCAGACCACTAAGATCCAGCAACAAAAATCACTTGCAGATCACTAAAGCCAATAACTCTGCTGGTGAAGCACTATTCTCTTGCGCCATAGCCAAATTATGGAACTCCCTCCCACCCACAATTACCTCCATACCATCATGCACCCACTTCAAAACTTTACTAAAAGCACACCTAAAAACATGCTGGCTATGCCCTTGCAACTCCCACTCTAATATCTCCCACCCCATCCAACCACTATCCTTCTTTCCACTCCACTAACTACCTTGATTATAGCAAGCTCAGATGCTCATAAGCCTAGTACTTATTATACAGCAGGAACTTCTTATTGTAACATTTGTTAATGTCTGTTATGTACTTCACATACAGATTCTAGTTGTCTACTGATGTACTATGTTCTTCATCTGTAAATATGTTGTAAGTAATTGCTATGTAAATTGTTAATCGCTATGTAATCCAATGTAACTACTGTCTGTTTGTTCTAACTGTGGAGCTTTTCTCCCTGGGCCTCCGCTGAAAATGCACCTATGTCCAGTCGGACACTCCCGGTCAACAAATATAAATAAATAAATAAATAAATAACTTCTTTATCTGATGTTATTAATCTTCATTCATTCCTTACTGATGGGACAGAGTTCCTAGCTACTTTATGTCCTGAGAGGCCGTTATGGAAGGATGTTTCTGAGTACCACTGAACCAAAGGATGCTGTCCCCCTGGAGACCAATCCAATTTGTAATGAGTGATAAAGATATAGTTGTAGCAAAGTTGCAGCTGCACAGAAATCATCCATTGAAGCCTTTGAGTGAAAAGCAACAGAAGTCACCACTGATCTCGTGGACTGTGCTTTGACCTTGCTCGGTAGAGGAATTTTATATTGTTGGTAGACAAAGGATATACAATTTCTCAACCACTTAGATAAAGTCATTTTAGAAACAGAGTTCCCCAATTTAGGGCTGAAGAGGAAACAAACAATTGGTCTAATTTACGTACTGATTTAGTTCTGTCCAGCTAAAATCGTAATTGTCTATGTACACCCAGCAAATGAAGGCAGTATTGTCCTTTATTTGAGTAGTTAGGAAAAACTGGTAGGTCAATTCTAAAATAACTTTGGGCAGAAAGGAAGGGTTAGTCCGGAGTGATACTCTGCCCTTATCAAAGACCATGTAAGGGCGTTTTATGCACAAGGCCTGAAGCTCAGATATACATCTTGCTGAGGTGATGGCTACTAAAAATAGTGATTTCCAAGATAAGAACTTTACATCGCAAGTGGCAGAAAATTCAAAAATTGATCGTGTCAGGGATTGCAGTACTAGTGTTAAACTCCAACGTTCAATCGATTCTTTGAAGTGTGGTCTGATATGCGAGACCCCTTTCAAGAAGGTTTTACAGAGACAATGGGAGATTAAGGATGAGTCTTGGAATCCATTATGGAAGTTTGAGATAGCAGCCAAATGTACTCAAGTGGTGGAGGCTGCTGCTCCTGAATGAAGAAGACCTGACAAATAATCCAAAGTCACGCCAACAGGAGCTGAGCAAGGGTCTAGTTCTCTTTGTCAGGAGCAAATAAGGAATTTATTCCACTTGCTAAGATAGATTTTCCTGGTGGATGGTTTATGTGATAGAAAAATGCTACATACCGGGGAGGTAAGGTTATTCTGCCTGGCAATTTCTGGAAGTGGAGAAACCAAACTGTCAGCTTGAGACTGGATATATTTGGGTGAATCAACCCCTGCGAGTGTGAGATCAATTCCGGAGTTGGATCCAAAATCCATGATTGGCATACTAGGTGAGGCCAAAGGAAGGGAAACGAAACTTGCCGGTTCCAGTAAGGTGCAATGAGGAACGGCCTTCTTTAGAAATTGTGGGATCAGGGGAAGGAGAGGAAAAGCATACAAAAGTCCCGTGGGCCAATCATGTATTAGAGCGTCCCTCGGGGACTCCCCCTGTGGAGGAATTAGGGCAAAGTAGCTGCTGCATTTGTGATTTGCTGGAGAGGCGAATAAGTCGCTGCAAGGCTGGCCCCAGCGGCTGAAGATCTTTGCCGCTCTGACTGAATTGAGGGAGCACTCATGAGGCAGGAGGATACATTTGATCAATTTGTCTGCAATCACGTTGGAATTCCTGAGAATGTCCATTGCTATCAGAAAGTGGTTGGAAGCTACCGCCCATTGCCAAATTCTCATGACCTCTCGACACAACGGTTAGGACTTGGTTCCCCCTTGTTTGTTGATGTACCAGACCACTGACATGTTGTCGGATTGGACAGCAATTGTCCCTGATGGGAGGAAGGATTGGAATGCTTGCAATGCTAGAAGCACTGCCTTCAGTTCTAGAAAACTGATATGCAGGTTGGGCTCCATGGTTGACCAAGTGCCTTGGACAGTCTTTCCCTGAAAGTGCCCCCCCCCCCCCAATCAGGAAAGCATTCGTGGTCACTATGGCTTTGTCTGAGATGGGGAGAAAGGACGACTCCATAGGTGTTTTTCTGGCTTCATCCACCAAGTTAAATCTTGTTTGCATCGCTTTGTTATGCGGATCTGAAAGGACATAGGATGATGCGAAGGGGACCACTGTGTTAGTAGGAGCCACTGAAGAAGCCTTATGTGTAGTCTCACTAGAGGAACTATTGTAATTGATACTGCCATTGATCCTAGAAGTTGAAAGGCAGCTCGAGCTGAAACTTTGTCTGGAGAAAGTATCACTTGGAGTTGGGACCTCAGTCTTTCTAATCTGTGATCTGGCAGGGAGACTAGGCAAGACTGGGTATTGAAAGTTGCTCCTATAAATTCCAAGGTTTGAGAAGGAGTCAACCTGCATTTCTCCCTGTTTATACAGATTCCTAGGTATTCTGCTAGTGTTAGAGTGTCGTTTAAGGCTGTAACCAGCAGATACTTGGTGGAGAGGGGGTAAGGAGCCAATCATCTAAGTATGGAAACACTCAGAATCCTTGCAGTCTCAAGTAAGCTGTTACCACTGCCATGCATTTGGTGAACACTCTGGGGGCTGTAGATAGTCCAAAGGGCTGTTCCTGGAATTGGTAATGACCCGCTCCCAGCCAGAAGTGAAGAAATCTTCTGGAGCATTTGTCCATTTTTATGTGGTAACATGCATCCTAAATATCTACTGAGCACATCCACTTGTCTTTCTCCAGGAAGGGTAGGATAGACTGAACCGTGGCCATCCAGAATTTTGTTTCATTGACAAATTTGCTCAGAATACAGAGATCCAAAATAGGTGTCCGGTCCCCTGTCTGTTTTGGCACTGAAAACAACCTTGAGTAAAATCTGGATCCTATTTGATGTGGTGGGGCGGCTTGGATGACTCTTTTTGAGACAGCTTTCGTACCTATTGATCTGCTGCTTCCCTTTGACTGGGTGGGACGTTGGGAATTTGTCTTGATGGCTTTGGGTAAATATTGAATGGTATATGATAACCTCTGGTTATGATATTCTGCACCCAAGAATCTGTGGTTATTGTTTGCCAGGCAGGGTGGTGCAGAGAGAAACACCCCCCTACTGCTTCCAGAGGAAAGCAATCAGCCCGCTCTTCAGGAGTGCTGGTAGGGCTATCCAGAGAAAGATTCTCTGGAACCATGGTTACACGGACCCCCTCTGCCTCTGTAGGGGCGTCTTCCCGATGAGTTACCTCCTCTGCCCCGGGGAGTAAACTTGTCACGTGTCACAGAAAGGACCCTGGGTTTTCTTGTGCCACATTTTTCCACTCCTCTGATTCCTAGAGTAGAGTCGTAGGAGTGGAAAAGCATATGCCCGGGTCTATATTACATTATTGAAGTTTCAAAACTTCAAATCTGATATGGTTGACACCATATAATCGAGGTTTTGAAACATTGAAAATGTAATAAAGCACAACAACCTACAAAAACAAACCATTTAAACATTCTAAGCAGGGGGGCAAGCCTCCCTGCACCCCCCCCCCCGCTACTTAAATATACCAACTCTGAGATTGCACTACAGTGCAGAAAAGGGACATCTTCCCTTTCTGCGCTGTACGGACATCTCCATTAAAAGATTCAAAGTTTCAAAACTTCAATCATATGGTGTCGACCATATTAGATTCAGAGTTTTGAAACTTATATCTTTTGATATAGACCCTACATGCCCATGGCAGACAGTATCAGGACTCTTCCATGCGCACTGCACGACGAGTTGGACTAGTTCGCCTGCAGGTGGGGTTACCCAAGAAGTACAGGGTCAAGCATGAAAAGCCTGCAAGAATACAGACTCTTTCTAGTATGTCTCCAAAGGAGACATCCTCAGGGGGCGATCGTGGGGAGCCTCCCCTTCATCGTAGTCCATATCTTTGGTGAGGGACTCTTCTGGGGAGTCCATGTGCTTCCTCTTGCACAATCTCTAATGTGGTACCTCTTCAGCAGGGGCTTCTGACGAGGACTCTGAAGAGAGGGCACCCTGCTTTAGGGTTTCTTGAGGCTCTTGTGCTCGATGTCCCAATGTGGTGGCCTGTGTCAGCTGCGGTTCAGAGGGAGGACACATCTGGAATTCCGATGCCGATGGTTTGTGTACAGAGGCAAGGGCCCTCTCCATCACTTGAAAAGCTGGCCTGCCTGAAGAGGGGTGGGAACGCGGAACCAAGAAGGACAACATCGGAAACGGGGACACAACCCGCTCCGACGAGCCGACTGCAAGGATGGAGCCCCAAGAGGACTTGGTACTGCCAAGACTCCAGGAACCGTAGTAGATGGCGCAGTAGAAAAAATTGGTGCTGTACTAGGCGTCACAGTGCCAGCAGACAAGTCACAATCCTGAGGATGGCTCAGCTCTAAGTAAATTGATGACAAAAGGGTCGGCTCCAGAACCATGGTGAGGTCCACCAGTGGAACTGAAGAAGTGGGAACCAAAATAGGCATTGGAGCCGGGTGCTTCAATACCTGCAAGGAGGTTAAGGGAGGAGAATATGCAGGAGTCCGTGCAGAAAAACTCCCAACTCTAGTTGGGAGGGGAGTCCTGGAAAATGCTGAAACCCCTCTGGCTGTGAGCAGCTGATACACAAGTCACACCACGTCCAATTCAAAGAGGCTCCTGGAGGATCGGATTGATATTCCTGATGGAGAATTGGGCCATTCCAAGAAAGGGCTATCTATACTGCTGCCCAAAGAATGGATCCGCCATAGGGAAGTATTGGGTCCGACGTACAGTTTCTCCTATCGGCACCATGATCTCAGGACCAGTAAGATATATAGGGGGGTGGGAGTGACCGGTGTTGGATGTACTGTATTGTTGGTGCTGAATAGTTGGAGCCATGGTCGGTGCAGTGGACATTATCGGTACCGTGGCTGCTGCTGGAGGCAAGTGTCACTGAAGATGGCAACGAAGTAGATGATCATGGTCTTGGAACCGAAGTCGGCACCATAGTGGGTGGTTGAGGCCCTGGAGCCGAAGTCTTTGGTGCCAATTTAGGTATTTTCAGTTTTGGTTCAGTAGATTTTTTTTGTCACTAGAATGAGGCGAAGAACGGACTGAGTGACTTCTTTTCTTATGCTCTTTCTTAGGAGGCGGTCAGCCCTCTAACCCACAAATAGCCTCTGAAAAAGGAGTTTTTAGAAGGCCTTTTAGAATTAGTTTTTTCTTTCTCTCATTTAGGGTACGAGAACTGAACCCTTTACAAATTTCACATGGAAGTTGAATAGAGAGGTGCGGAATACCCAGGCAGTAGACAGAAGATAAATGAGTGTCCAAGTCAGACATTTTGCGACCACATTGGTCGCATTGCTTGAAACCTGTTGTCCTCTTCTTTTTAGACATGGCAGGAACAACTGATAGCAAATATGTATCTCAAACAAAAACAATACAAATTACTAACTCTAAATAAAATAGATTAAAAAAAATGTTTTTCCAAGGAAAAGGGGAGGAATACCAACAATAGTATTTAGATTACCTCAAGAGGTAAGGGGAAATAATGTAGAGAAAGGGAAGGCCTGTACCAACGATGGTACTTGAGATTACTAAGTTGGTAAGGAAAGCAGGAAAAAACACTTAATAGGAGGTAAAAGTTTAGCAACTAATGAGGGAAAAGGATTATCAAATTAAAGAAGAGAAATTCTATGGAATACGTTATAGAATAATAAGTTTTTATAGTACTTAGCTGAGAGCTGGCTTGACACGCCTTGATATCTACATGGCAAACGAGATCTGAGGTAAGAGGGAGAGCGGCACTATGGGTAAAGCTTAGCTCGAGAGTTTTTTGGCTGGCACGAGCTTGTTATAAGGCCAAATTGGTTCCAACGACGGAAGCGAAACCCATCAGTAAGGAATCAATGAAGATTAACATCAGATCTTTCTTTTTAAAACTATTTTTGTTGGGAGGTGATCTCCCTCCTGCACCCCCCAAGCATGTGGGGGGCAGATAAGCCCCCCCACACCCATCAAACTTACATATATCAAATTCATTGTCACTCCAGCATGGGCAAAATGGAAAAGACGACACAAAGCACTATCACTTCCGGTGTGCAAATAGAAAGTAGACCTGCAGTGACTGATTTATGTAGAACAGCGACTCTGAAAGCAAAATTACATAAAATCTTAATGCATAAGCTGAAGGTTGTCCATTTAGACCTTGCTGAAGAGTAGGCTAGCTAAAATCATATCCATTTGAACCATGCATTTACAATACAAACCGATAATGTTCAAGAATATACAGTGTATTATATTGTGACACTACACCCTTCCACTTCACTACTTTGCCATCCTGGAAGCATTTTTATAGCAGTGTAATCACACTTGTCTTTTACTTTCAAATGTCGCATCAGTTAACTGATCATAAGGGACATAAACATGAAGATTCTAGTTTTAGAGGTTCCAGTGGAAGTTCAAACTGTGAAACTTAAAAAGTGAAAGAAGGTACATGCCACTTGTGAGTAACAATTCTTCTGTCATGCTTCCTGAATTCCCAAGCTCCCTTCAGTGAAATTCATTACTAGTCTAACTGACTTCTACTGATATAGCAGAACCGTATGTGTTACTCATTTATAGAAATAAGAAGTTATGTCCTTACCATAACATTCCATGTGAGTTGTTCATCTCGCCTTTTTGTTCTTACACGTGGGTTCGGAGCCGATCCCTCGGCTCCGAGTCGGCCACTTTTCAAGCTCAAACTCTCAGAGAAGCTCAAGACCTATTGTGTATCCCATGATGCTCTACTGTAAATCCCCAGATCTAGTACGCTGCACCCAAAGACAGCCTACAGGAAGAAAAAGAACTACAGTGCCTACCTATCTAGGTAGCTATAGGTTTGCAGAAGGAAGAAAAACAGTCTGTCCAAGAAGACAGGCTGACAAAACTCGACCAATCCACCAAGGCAACCATCTTTCTCAACAGGAGGGGGAAGGTGGGAGGGAATGTAAGAACAAGCAGATGAACAACTCACATGGAACGTTATGGTAAGGACATAACTTCTTAATGTGAAGTTGTTCTATCTCGCCATTTTGTTCTTACACGTAGGTAGCGTCCCAAGCACCCTAATCCTGGGTGGCTCACAGGTGAACATTCCTGAGCACAGTGGAACCAAAGGTAGCCCTGTCCCTGGAGGTCCTGTCTACTTTGTAATGAGTGATAAACGTGTGAGGTTTTGACCACGTGGCAGCTGCACAGATGGTATCCAAGGGCAAACGAGCTGCATGAGCTAATGACGTAGAAACAGCCCGGGTAGAATGGGCTTTGACGTTAGTAGGTAATGGCTGGTTAGTGGAGGAATAAATGAATTTAATGCAGTCAGAAAGCCACTTGGATAATGTGATTTTTGATACCGCAGAACCTTTCTTATTCTCTGCGTAAGACACAAAGAGTTGATCCAATTGTCTAAAGTCTTTCGTTCTATCCAAGTAGAATCTCAATTGTCTGTGTACATCAAGCTTGTGTAACATATATTCCAGTCTGTTGGTATGGTGTCTAAAGAAGGTTGGGAGCTCAGTGGACTGATTTAAGTTAGTTTCTGAACAGACCTTGGGGAGAAAGGTAGGGTTTGTCCTGAAAGACACCCTATCAGGGTGAAAAATCAAATATGGGGGCTTGCAGGATAAGGCTTGAAGTTCGGAGACCCTACGTGCAGATGTAATGGCTACCAGAAATATATTTTCCAAGACAGAAACTTCAAGTGACAGGATGACGCGGGTTCGAAGGGGGCGAGCATCAATTGGGATAAAACAAGATTCAAATTCCAGGGAGAGACAGGGTGTCTGATAGGTGGTCTGAGATGGTGGGTCCCTTTCAAAAAGGCCTTACATAGTCTATGGGACATGATGTTAGACCCGTTAAACCCTACATGAAAATTAGAAATAGCAGCCAATTGAACTCTTATGGTGGCAGCAGCTGCGCCATAATGGAACAAAGAAGACAAGAACTCTAAGATGGTATGAATAGGCACCACATAAGGGTTAATGTCATGATGAGAAGCCCAGTGAACAAATCGTTTCCATTTGCTGTTATATAGTTTCCTGGTAGACAGTTTATGAGAGGAAACTATAATATGTTGGACCGCGGGAGACAAATCTTGAGACCTGGCTAATATGGGAATTGGAGCAGCCAAGCTGTCAGTTTTAAGGAGATGAGGGAGGGATGAAGAACTCCCGACGAATGAGTCAGAAGATCTGGCACTGGGTCCAGAATCCATGGTTCTTCCACTCGATACTTCTGTAGGAAGGGGAACCAAATCTGACGAGGCCAAGATGGGGCTATCAAAATCACAGTCCTTCCCAGAACTTTGGCTTTCTGTATAAATTTGGGAATTAGGGGAATTGGCGGGAAGGCATATAGGAGGCCCGGGGGCCAATCGTGTTCGAGCGCATCCCTCGGGTTGCTCCACGGTGGGGGATAATGGGCAAAGTAGCTGCTGCATTTGGCATTCATCAGAGATGCAAACAGATCACAGCAAGGCTGGCCCCATCTGCGGAAAATCTTGTCCACCACCTGTTGTTTGAGAGACCACTCGTGAGGCAACAGTATGGCCCTGCTCAGCTTGTCCGCTATCACGTTGGATGACCCCGGGATGTGCGTTGCTATTAGAAAGCATCTGGTGGATACAGCCCATTGCCAAATTCTTAGGGCCTCTCAGCATAAGGGATACGATCTGGTCCCCCCTTGTTTGTTGATGTACCAGACTACCGACATGTTGTCTGTCTGAATTGCAATTGTTCCTGGAGGAAGACAGTCGTGAAAGTGTTGCAACGCCAGGAACACCACTCTCAGCTCCAGGACATTTATATGCAAATGTGATTCCATGCTTGACCAAGTACCTTGGACCGTCTTTCACTGAAATAGCCCCCCCACCCTATTAGGAAAGCATCCGTGGTCACTGTGGCTGTGGGTTGGGGAAGAACAAAGGGAAGTCCGACTACTAATTGGTCGCTGTTCAACCACCAATTGAGATCTTTCTTGCAAAGATTTGTTAACAGAATCTCGTGTGACACGGGCAGTCGTTGGTAAGAACCATTGTGCGAAGAGTAGCCACTGGAGTATTCGCATGTGCATGCGCCCTAACGGGACTGCTATCGGCGTGGCTGCCATTGTGCCTAATAGCTTCAGTATCTGGGACGCAGGAGCTTTGTTCTGGGTCAACAGACTGGACAATTGACTTTTTAGAAATACAATTCTCGCTTGAGGTAACCTGATCCTTGAATTGACAGTGTCTAGCTCTGCTTCTATAAAGGTAATACGCTGCGAGGGCGCTAATGCAGATTTTTCGAAGTTTAAGGTTATGCCCAACTGGGAACAAAGATTGATAGTATAGTCTCTTGCTTGGATTAGTTGATGCCTGGAGGTGACGGTAAGGAGCCAGTCGTCCAGATATGGAAACACCCGGAATCCTAAACGTCTCAGGTGAGCTGTGACCACTGCCATACATTTGGTGAACACTCTGGGGGCTGTGGTGAGACCAAAGGGCAGGGCTCTGAACTGGTAATGACTGGCCCCCAGCCGGAAACGCAGGTGATCTCTGGATGATCTGGCCATTTTGATGTGGTAGTAAGCATCCTTGAGATCTACAGAGCACATCCAATCGCCCGTTTCTAAGAAAGGAAGTATCGATTGAAGCGTGACCATCCGGAACTTTTCCTTCTTGACGAAGGTGTTGAGTTTGCTGAGGTCTAATATGGGCCTCCAGTCCCCTGTTTTCTTTGGAACTAAAAAGAACCTTGAGTAAGTTCCGGATCCTATCTGGTCCGCCGGGACTGGCTGGATGACTCTTTTGTCTAGCAGGTTTTGAATTTCTATGGCTGCTAGCTTTCTCAGACTGGTTGGAACATCTGGAATCCTTGCACACATGGGGGGGAGTTTTGTAAAGGAAATGTAGTAACCTCTGGCAATGATGCTTTTTACCCAAGAATCCGTTGTAATGTTTAACCAGGCGTTTGGGTATAAAGCCAAGCGACCCCCGACTGTCTCCAGGGAAGGACAGCCGGGCTTCCTTTCAGGAACACTCATAGGGCTTACCAGAGAACTGCTCCCTGTCGCCCTGGTTTTGTGGACCGCCTCTGCCAGTTGGACGGCATCTTCCATTTCTACCCCCTCCTCTGCCCCTAGAGGGGGTATCCGTAGGTGTGTTTTGGAAAGCTCCTTGGGGTTTTCAGAACCACATTTTCCCACTTCGTTGCCCTTTGGGGTACGGTCTAGTTGGAGTGGAAAAACGGACTCCTACAGCAGACAGAGTCTTTCCTTCTTGTTCACACCTAGTAAGCATCTCCTTAACTTTAGGCCCGAACAACGCAGAAAGTACAGTTTTGTACCTACCATAAATGTAGATGTTCGAAGATCCACATTGCTGCAGTCCTTACATATGGGTCGTCCGCTGTCCTCGGTCGGCCCGAATACCAAAGTATTAGGCTGACGTCGGTCAAGGCGCTTAAAACTGACATCAGGACGTCAGGGTACAAAAGCGCATGACCGACGTCATTTCCTCAGTCTTTTCTTGCCCCAGATGTCAGAAGGCCCTAACAAGAAAGGCCACAGCCAAAAACCAGCAAAAACTAACCAACCACCCGTGCACTAACCATATTTACAATATGTACAACACAAACCACACCACCACCTTCAACAACAGAGGGGAAGGAGGGAGGTAAGTGGACTGCAGCAATGTGGATCTTCGAACATCTACATTTATGGTAGGTACAAAACTGTACTATGTTCTTCATCTCACATTGCTGCAGTCCTTACATATGGGTAGAATCCCAAAGCAGAGGTAAGGGAGGATGGAAAAACTATAAAGCATTAGGAGCTGCCAAAATGCCCTGTAAAATTGCAGTGGCAAATCCAGCCCTAGATTTAGAGTAAAGTGGAAGGTGGTAATGCTTAGAGAAAGTATGCACTGAACTCCAAGTAGCTGCTTCCAAAATATCTTTAGTAGCCACCCCTTAAAAAGCTGTAGAAGTGGCAGTAGCCCTAGTGGAATGAGGCCTAATCCCAGCTGGAATCTCCTTACCATGATGGGAATAACAGAAAGCAATACAAAAACCAATCCACTTAGAAATAGTTTGTTTTGAAACAGGTGTGCCCTGAGAACCCAAAGCAAAAGAAACAAACAACTGCTGAGACTGCCTGAACCCTTTAGTTCTGCTCAAATAATATCACAACTGTCTGTGTATATCCAAAGTGTGCAAAATCCTTTCCCCTTTATTTTGGGGGTTTGCATAAAAAGTAGGCAAATGAATAGTTTGGTTTAAAGCCACACTAGAAACCACTTTAGGCATAAAAGAAGGGTTAGTACGCAAAGACACCCTATCCTTGTGGAAAATTAAGAAAGGCTCAACTGCCATAAGGGCCTGTAATTCAGAAACCCTTCTCGCAGAGGTAATGGCCAACAAAAAGCAGTCTTCCATGATAAATATTTCAACTCTGCCGATGCTGCAGGCTCAAAAGGTTGTAGAGTGAGTTTCTCCAACACAAAATTGAGATCCCAAGCAGGAGTAGGAGCTCACGTGGGGGTCTTATATTCTTTGCCCCTCTAAGGAATTGCTTAAACAAAGGCTGAGAAAATAATGGTGGGTCACAGTCATAGTGAGTAGAAATTGCTGCAGCATGAACCTTTATAGAGGAGAAGGACAAACCTTTGTCCAATAACTCAGTAAGGTATTGAAGCGCAACACTTAAATTAGGTTTAGAAACATCAAAGTCCTTTGCTGTACTCCAAAATAAAAATCTCCTCCATTTATCTGCGTAAACTTTCCTTGTACTAGGCCTTCTGGCCTCCAAAATAACATTCAAAACTTGTTGTGGAAGCTGAGACCCTCCAGGGTTTAAAACAGAATATGCCAGGCTGTCAGATGTAGAGAATGAAGTTTGACATTGAGTAAATGACTGTTCTCCTGAGACAGCAGGTGAGGAATCAAGGCAAAGGCCATGGAGGCTCCTGTACCAGACTTCTCAGTAATGGGTACCAGTGCTGTCGAGGCCAATCTGGAGCTATTAAAATCATGTTTGGCTTGTCCTGTCTGACCTTCAGCAGTACCTTTGGGAGGAGAGGCAGAGGTGGAAAGGCATACACGTGAAGATTGCTCCAATTGAATGAGAGAGCATCCACTTTCCAAGCTGTGGAATGAAACCTTTTTGTGCAAAACTTTGGCAGCTGGTAATTTAGTGGAGAAGCGAACAGATCTATGTCTGGAGTTCCCCATAACACTGTCAATCTCTGAAATACATGAGGATCCAATTTCCACTCGTGGGGATCCATAATTTGTCTGCTCAACACGTCTGCTAAGGAGTTCTGTGCTCCTGGCAGAAACCTTGCCTGAAGATTTAGCTGTAAACTGAGAGCAGTCTCCCACAAAATCATTGCTTGTCTGCATAGAGGATAAGAATGTTCCCCTTGCTTGTTGATGTACCACATGACAGTTGTGTTGTCTGTTTGAATCAACACCTGCCCTGGAAGAAGTAAATCCTTGAAAGCTATCAATGCAAATTGGACTGCTAACATCTCCTTCAAGTTGATATGTAGATGTTGAAGTCTGGCAGGCCACGTGTCTTGTACCCATTTTCCATTTAGATGAGCTCCCCAAGCTTTGTCTGAGGCATCTGTCGTTAAAATCTGACTCGCCTCTGGCCAGGTCACAGAGAGTCCCTTGTTTAGGTGACATTCCTGAGCCCACCACAAAAATTCCTTTTGAATGCAAGGTATTATCTGAATGACAGTGTCCAAATCTTGGCAGTGCTGTGTCCATACATTCTTGAGATACCACTGTAGCTTCCTCATATGCAGTTTGGCATTGGGAAGTACCAGAATACAAGATGCCATGAACCCCAAGGCTTGAAGGACTGTCCTTGCAGTCAGCCTGGACTGACGAGACAATTGGTGGAAGTAAAGAGAAAGATTCTTTTGTTTGTCCGGGGTCAAAAAGGCCATCTGGGATGCTGTATTCAGTCTCACACCCAGAAAGCACATGTCCTGAGAGGGTACTAGACTGGACTTTATTTCGTTCACAGAATACCCCAGGCATCTTAACACTGCCATCACATACTGTAAATGATGATGAAGTTCGTCCTTTTCTTGGGCCAGAATCAGGCAATCGTCCAAATAAGGATAGATTTGTATTCCTCTTAGCCTGAAGAAAGCTACCACTGGAGCCAGAACCTTCGTGAACACTCTGGGCGCAGTAGATAAGCCAAAGGGCAATGCAGAGAACTGATAATGTGAAGTCCCAGCCCGAAAACGCAGATACTTCCTGCAACTGGGCCTGATAGGAACATGAAGGTAAGCTTCCTTGAGATCCAGAGTCACCATCCAGTGATCTTTGCCCAGCAGAGGTAAAAGCTGTTGTAACGCCAACATTTTGAACTTGGGAATGTCCAGATATGTGTTGAGGATAGATAAATCCAAAATTGGTCTCCACGTGTTTCCTTTCTTTGGTACTAGAAACAGGCGAGAATAAAATCCTAGGCCCACTTCTGGCAGAGGGACCGGTTGTATGGCCCCTATTTGAAGTAGTAGAGAAATTTGTTTGAGCCTCTAGTCTTTGCTGAGGAGGAACGTCCGGCATGCCTTTGAAAGGAGGCAAGGTATGGAAATAAAACTTGTAACCCTGGTGTATGATATCCAATACCCATTTGTCTTGGGTAATCAACATCCAATTTTCCTTGAAGAGTGCTAACCTTCCTCCCAAAGGTGCTGCCAGGCAAGAAGGATCTGGCAGCTGAAAAGTAGATCATTGGGCCTGTTTACGAAAGGACTGGCCCCTGCCCTCACCAAGATTGTGCAGGTGAACTCCCTGTTCTAGGCCTGAAAGAACTCTGAGCTCTGCCCCTACCACGCCTAGATCTACCCCTAGACTGAGAATCATAAGAAGGATACGCCCACCCCTTAGCAGGCCAATTCCTACTAAACTTCGGAGGCTGAACTTGCAAAAATCTTTAACAGCCTGCATAGACTTAGCCTTGTCTTCCATTTTCTTCAAGACTGACTCCACAGGTGAACCAAACAACACATCAGACTGCAAAGGAGCATCCAAAATCCTTGTTTTAACATGGTCAGATAAATTCTGATCCTTCAGCCAGGCGTGCCTGCGAAGAACTGAGCCAGTGGCAGCCACCCTAGACGAGGCCTGCACAGCATCAAAACCACACTGTAATGAATGCTTACCCACCTGTTCAGAGACATGCAACAAATCTTGTAATTCTTTACACTCAATGCCTTCCGCCAGAGCATCCACCTTAGACTTCAATTGAGAAAGAAGAAAGTTTTGATATTTCAACATATGAAACTGGCAATTCAAAGCCCTCATAGCTAAGGTAGAAGATGTATAGACCTTCTTTCCCGATCTATCCAAAGCTCTGGCTTCTTTATCTAGAGGAACCGGATTTTTTACAACAGAGGCCTTGACACCCTTAGGTCCCTGACTAATAGTTTCTGGGTCCGCCCTAGGACTCTTATAAAGATATTTATGAGCCTCGGGCACCTTGTAATACCTATCCGGTTTAACAGGAGCAGGAGGCAGAGAATCAGGATTAAGTGAAGCCTCTGCAAACACATCTTCCACAACATCCAGAACAGGGGGTATAGCCAAGGGCCTATGCTGGGGTAACAGCAAAAATTCCCTAAGCCTTTTCCGAGAATCAGAGAAGTCCTGACCTTCCCACTTAAAATGTTCCCTCATAGAATGAAGTGTCTCTGAAAAAGAAAAATCCTCTGGAGGAGAAGCAGAAGGAGTGGAATCATCTGCATCAGAATCAGAATAAGGAGAGTACTCCTGCAAGTCCTCAGCTGAAGACTCTGAAACATCCAAGCCTGCTCAAAACTTCCCAACTCTGGCTCCACCCTAGGCCTCATCAGGAGGGGCAAAGAATCTCTAATCAGAGTAATCAAATCTTCTGCCATTTTAAGCATGTGCTTCTTAGGCACAGACCCTGCTGAACTAGGAGTGACACCAACAGAAGCTAAAACTGGCCTGCCTCTGGGAGAAGCCTTGGAAACAGAAGGAGAAGGCCTAACCACCCTAGGAAGGGAGGGAGTACAGTAACTTGAGAAGCCCCTTCAGCCTGACCTGCCTCCTGAGAGACCACCTCCTGCAAAATCAAAGTCTCCCCCTGAGACTCCAGAGAAGTCTCCGTCGGAACCACCGGTTCCACTGAAGCCTCTAAAGAACCGGCGTCCGGAACGGACGACTCATCTTGCCTGGGTTTAACTGCTTTGTCTTTGCGCTTCTTCGCAGAAGCAGGCGCCGGAGAATCCGACGGCATATTATAATTGCACCGCTTCCCAAAGACCAGCCTAGCACAATCTAACCTTCGCTTAATAGTGCGTTTATTGAACCTAGCACAAAAGCGACACCCAACAACGTCGTGCTCAGGCCCCAAACAAGGAATACACAAAGAATGATAATCCCTATGCGGTATCTGTTTCCCACAAGAAATACAGTTATTCACTTTTTCTGACATCCGGTAAAACACTGAGGCAAGAAAAAACCAAAATATTGGTACTTAGCCAACTTGGATTCGGTCTGAAACTCCAAATTCGAAAAATTTCAGAATGCCGAACGGCACTTGCAACGCTGCTTCTGCATCGGACCATGCGGCAAAAAAGACTGAGGAAATGACGTCGGTCATGCGCTTTTGTACCCTGATGTCCTGATGTCAGTTTTAAGCGCCTTGACCGACGTCAGCCTAATACTTTGGTATTCGGGCCGACCGAGGACAGCGGACTACCCATATGTAAGGACTGCAGCAATGTGAGATGAAGAACATCCATCGAATGGGGTACTGACGAAGGAAAATTTGAAGGCTTCCGCAAAGGAGCAAAGGCGCATCCAGGACTGTCTCTGAAGAGCTATCGCTGAAACTGCCGCCCTACTCGATCCATCGGCAGCATAAGAAATGAGTCACGTGGATGAGTTTACTATAGAATTGAGGGTGTTGAGTTGTGCAGTCACCTTCTCAGAAACTGCATCAGCTGTGTTACCCTGTAGAGTATCTCCCGGCTCTTTAAGGAGATCTCGTTGAAGGCATGTAAAATGGGTCAGGTAGTTGAGCGATCTCATGGAAAATGCCACAAAACTAAATATGCATTTCCCATATCTGTCCATTGTCCTAGAATCCCTATTAGGAGGATGGACAGAAGAAGAGGTTTCCAACATCTCTTTCTTGGTGGCTGCCGCCACCACCATGGCATCAACCGGGACTCCCTTGGTAAGAAAGGCCTTGTCAGTAGGGGAAGTAATAAACTTGTTGTGCCTCTAAGGGACTGGTTCCACTGAATCAGGGGACTCCCACGCCCTTTGAGCAACCAGATCCATCAGTTCATCGAAGGGCAGGGTAACCCAGGAGGTGGATGGTTGAGACCCAAAGGCCTTCAGGAGTACCGACTCATCTTCAGTAGGGGCAAGAGAGTGCCAATCACCCCTCTGTCTTCAGATCTCCAATATGTCTGCAAATGAGACATCCTCTGATGGGGATCGTGGGGACACTTCTGATTCCTCCAAGTCGGTATCCAATGTCAGGGATTCCTGTGGGGAATCCAAGTGCCTCCTCTTGCACAGTCTCTTCTTAGGTACTTCATTGGTGGGAGCGTCCGGTGAAGTCCCTGTAGAGGAGGGGCCACCCAATGGGGATACCTGAGGCCCTGGGTCTCGACGCTTGGTAGGGACCTGTGGGAAAGAGGTAGAACAAGGCCCTTTAGGGGGAGGGGAAGAAAGATCCGAGGAGGTAGTGGTCTTAGCAGACATGACCTTCCTCATGGCATCGAAGGCACCAGAATCCCGGTCCGAGAAGTCTGTCAGCTCCGAAGAGGCCGGCAGCTCTCCCCGAGCCGAGACCCCCCGCTCCAATCCAGAGGATGGAGCCGAAGCCACCTGCGCCGAATCCCTGAGGGGAAGGGTCGGAACCGAAGTATCGGTCCGACTCTCCACCCCGGAGCCAGCGAGGGACTGTCGGCCCCGAGACTCTCCGGTCAGCACCAAGGAGATCAAGGTCGATGGAGCAGAGAGAGGTGGATCAAACCTCGGCTCCGAGGGCTCTACCAACATCGGTTCTGTCTGCCCCGGCTCCGAGACTTCGATTGGCTTCGGAGGAGGAGGAGAAGAAATTAGGGCTGGAATTTCAGGCTTCGAAGCCGAGTGGTTCGAAGCAGAAAGCACTTTGGCCATGGCCGGGTTCTCTAACAGCCTCTTAACCACTCGGTCCAGGTCCACATCAGATAGCCTCGAAGAATGGGTCGAGGGATGGGTCGAAGGAGCCGAAGACGGTACCGATTGAAGAATTGGAGACTGAGGAGTCTCCAATATCGGATCCACAACTGGGCTCCGAGATAAAGGATTGATACACGGCCCCAAGGGCTGTGGAGCCGATGAACGAACCATACCAGAGGGGCTCAGAGCCGATGACTTGGGCTCCGAGGACCCCTTGGACAACTTTGACCCCTTCAAAGCCTTGGAATAAAGGTCGGCCTTGTCCAACATAGCCTGAAATTCAGGCTTCAGTAGTCCCCTATCTACCAGCTTCCTGCACCTTTTCAAAAGAACCCTGGCGCTACAGGAGTGGCAGATAGAGCACAACTCCTGCAAATGAACAGAACCCAAACAGTACACGCAGGTGGAGTGGTTGTCTGTAACAGACATTTTTTGACCACACTCACACTTTTTAAATCCAGACTTTTGCTTTTCTGACATATTGTACAATATAAATTCAGGTCCCTGAATCTCAATATTAAGCCAAGGAAATAACAACACACCAAGTTATCTAAGTATCCTAAATTTTAACTATATAGCTATCAACTATGAACTAAGCACTCTACAGGATATATATATATATATATATATATATCTATATATCTATATATATATATATATATATATATATATATATATATATATATATATATATATATATATATATATATAGGATATTTAAAAGTGACACGAGAAAGAAGCGCAAACACACAAGAGCTGACAGAGCCCTGTCACGCCCAAACAGGTAAGAAAGGCCTAGAAAAACCTTTGAGAAGATTCCCTTCAAAAATTTCACTAGATCTAAATGAACTAACTAAACCCTAATACTATCGTAAATTCACATCTATTTTAACCATATAAAGATAAAAGTATCCAAAAAAATTCTCTATAAATATAGAAAAATTAGTCACTGGCCCGAGCTTCCTCCAAAGAGCTGTAGATCCGTTGCAGCGGCAAACTAGATCTGGGGATTTACAGTAGAGCATCATGGGATATACACTAGGTCTCGAGCTTCTCTGAGAGTTTGAGCTTGAAAAGTGGCCGACTCGGAGCCGAGGGATTGGCTCCGAACCCAAGTGTAAGAACAAATGGCGAGATAGAACAACTTCACATCCCTTGTTACTATTCGTATTTCCTTCTACAGGCTTTCTCTATCTGTACATATCTGTACTAAACTGACCTTCTCCAAAGAGTTGCCAACCATTACCTTAAACAAATACATCTTCCACAGAGCTACGTGCAATGTCCCACCAAACCTCACCCTATAATAACACAGGGTGGGTATGCAGATACTACACAGATGGCACCTTGGAAAAGAACTGAAGTGGAGAATCCAGTACTATGAGCAGCAACATTAAGTGCTGCACCACTGCATCACCTGCATAACTAGGTTTCACTAAAATGGTAGAACAGAGAAAGAAATTGCTGAAAAATAAATAATATGTTAAATTATCTCAAGAATACTAACTCTTTCTTTGAACACAGCAAAAGCCAGAAAATTATCCTAAAATGATGCTATTAATCTGCATCATTATATCCAAATCTACCTAAACACTAATGAAAACATCTACATACAATAGTACAGCCATTGAATGAATATATGGATTTGCAATTTTACTTCTAAATGTACATTCACAACTAAATTATTTTTTTACTTGCAAAATAGTTTTAATTAACTTATTCCAGAGCTACAAGTATGACTGACATATCTGTCATTGCTTGCCTTATCTTTATCATAGTTTTTCTTAGCTGGGAGTTGAATTATGTTTTATGGCTCTTCTTATATTTTAATATTAAGTTAAGCTACTAAATCTGCAGCAAAATGGGAATAATTACCTACTACTAAAGCTGCACCTGTACTGCAATATTGCAGAATTTTGAAAACTTATTCTACTACACCTCTTTACTATCGCAGTAATTCACTGTTGTCTGATGACCTTATTTCATGGGTAGTTTTCTCTGTTACTTTAATTATTCTTACTCCACTCACATGCACATACATGCATACATACATACATACATAACTAGACCTATCCTTATAGCTGAACTATATAATGTAATTTGTTATTCTAGAAAACGTACTAGACACATGGCTCTTTTTTAACAACATTGTCTGGCTATGTTACTTATTCAGACTTATACATTATGCAGAAAAAAGAAGTTATGTCCTTACCATAACGTTCCATGTAGAGTGTTCATCTCGCCTTTGTTCTCCGAGTCGGCCGAATTGCAAAGATCTTAATCTAAGAGAAGCTCGAGACCAGCCCATATCCCACAATCCTCCTTGCCATTACTCAGATCTAGTTTGCACACAAACCAGACTAAAAGATCCAACACCTCCGGTACTAGAAGTATATACTCTCTTCAGCCATTCAGAGACACTCTCTCACCATAGCAATAACTAATGGTCTAAACATATATCCCATGATACATGGGAGCATATACCCCGGAAGGGGTCAAGACACGTCGATCAGACTCTAATCCTACCAGTTCTTCCAAACACGTGGGGGGGATGTAAGAACAAAGGCGAGATGTACACTCTACATGGAACGTTATGGTAAGGACATAACTTCTTTATGTAAGAGTGTTCAATCTCGCCGTTTGTTCTTACACACGGGTAGCGTCCCTAGCTCCATCACCCCGAGTGACTCATGGAAGAACGTTCCCAAGCACAGTGGAACCAAATGATGTCCTATCCTTGGAGATTTTGTCCACTCTATAATGAGTGATGAAAGTATGTGGTTTAGACCATGTGGCTGCTGCACAAATAGTGTCCAAAGGCAAACGAGCTGCATGAGCTAAGGAAGTGGAGACGGATCTGGTAGAACGGGCCTTAGGTTTGGTGGGCAAGGATTGCTTTGATTTAGAGTATACAAATGTTATACAGTCAGCAAGCCATTTAGATAGTGTACGTTTAGTAATTGCCATGCCCTTTTTATTGTCTGCAAATGCGACGAAGAGCTGATCTGTTTTCCTGTAATCTTTGGTCCTATCCAAATAAAATCTTAATTGCCTGTGAACATCCAACTTGTGCAACATATACTCCAGTTTGTTAGTATGGTTTTTGAAAAAGGTAGGGAGTTCTATAGACTGGTTAATATTCGTAACTGAGCATACTTTTGGAAGGAAGGATGGATTTGTACGCAAAGAGATCCTGTCTGGATGGAATATCAAGTAAGGTGGTCTGACCGATAATGCTTGCAACTCTGATACTCTGCGAGCTGAAGTCACGGCGACGAGAAACAGCGTCTTCCACGATAAGAACTTTAAGAGACATGACGAGGCAGGTTCAAAAGGTGGCAACATGAGTTGCGATAGCAACAAATTCAGGCTCCATGGAAAGAAAGGTTTTCTGACAGGCGGTCTAAGATGGAAGATTCCTTTCATAAAGGCCTTACAAAGCCTGTGAGGCATAATGGGAGAACCTTCCTCACTAATATGGAAGTTTGATATGGCCGCCAACTGTACTCTTAGCGTGGAAGTAGAAGCTCCTTCGTGAAAAAGGATAGACAAGAATTCTAAAAGTTTATGTAGAGGAGGTACCAAGGGGTCTAAGTTTTGGCTAGATGACCAATATACAAAGCGTTTCCACTTACTCGTATAGAGTTTAGTAGTGGAAGCTTTATGAGAAGCAACCAGAATGTGTTGAACTGCCGGGGGGAGTAGATGAGACCTGGCTAGGCAGGGAAGCGGAGCAGCCAAGCTGCTAGTTTGAGGGACTCTAGAGACGGGTGAGGAACTCCCGACGAATGTGTCAGTAGATCTGGTACTGGGTCCAGAATCCATGGTTCCTCTATTTGATGGGCTCGAAGAAAGGGGAACCATATTTAACGAGGCCAGAATGGGGCTATGAGTATTATAGTCCTTTCCAGGTTCCTGGCTTTCTGTAGAAATCTGGGAATCAAGGGAGTAGGCGGAAATGCATATAGGAGACACGGGGGCCAATCGTGTATCAGTGCGTCCCTGGGGACATCCCCCGGAGGGGGTAGAAGGGCAAAGTAGCTTCTGCATTTTGCATTCAACGGGGAAGCAAACAGATCGCAGCAAGGCTGGCCCCATTTGCGGAAGATCTTTTCCGCCGTCTGTGAATTGAGGGACCACTCGTGAGGTAACAGGATGGCTCTGCTCAACCTGTCCGCAATGACGTTGGATGACCCTGGGATGTGCGTTGCTATCAGAAAGCGACCTGTGGACTCTGCCCATTGCCAAATTCTCATGGCCTCTCTGCATAACGGGCAAGACCTGGTTCCCCCTTGCTTGTTTATGTACCAGGCTACAAACATGTTGTCTGTCTGAACTGCTACTGTTCCTAGAGGTAAGAGGGCTTGGAAGTGTTGCAACGCCAGGAACACCGCCCTCAACTCCAGAACATTTATATGTAGAGTTTACTCCATGCTGGACCATTCTCCTTGGACTGTTCTTCCCTGAAAAAAGCCCTCCCACCCTATCAGGGAAGCGTCCGTGGTTATTGTGGCTGTTGGACTGGGTAGAACGAACGGACGACCCATAGTGAGGTTCTGATCGCGCACCCACCATGAGAGGTCCCGTCTGCAAGAGTCTGTTATCCTGATCTCGTGTGCTAGGGGTAGGTGATGGAACGACCACTGCGCGAAGAGCAGCCATTGTAGGATCCTCATGTGTAACCTTCCCATAGGGACTGCAATTAGTGCGGTTGCCATCAGTCCCAACACTTTTAACACCAGTTTGGCTGGGGCTTTCTTGCTGACCAGAAGAAGCAGAACCTGCTGTTTGAGGGTTGAGGCTCTTATTGGAGGGAGCTTCAGTAGTGTCGAACGTGTATTTAGGTCTGCTCCGATGAAGGAAATACACTGTGAGGGCGATAAGCAAGACTTTTCGAAGTTTATGGAAATCCCTAAGTGGGAACAAAGGCTGATTGTGTAGTCTCTGGCTTGCAATAGATGACGCTCGGTGGTGACGGTGAGGAGCCAGTCATCCAGATAGGGAAACACCTGGAATCCTTGTCGTCTCAAGTGAGACGCAACTACTGCCATGCATTTGGTGAATACCCTGGGGGCTGAGGTGAGTCCAAAGGGCAGAGCTCGAAACTGAAAGTGACTGGCTCCCAGCCGGAAGCGCAGGTGATCTCTGGACAGTCTGGCCATTTTGATGTGGTAGTACGCGTCTTTGAGATCTAGAGAGCACATCCAATCATCCTTCTGTAAGAATGGAAGGATCGATTGAAGCATGACCATCCGGAACTTTTCCTTCTTCACAAAGTTGTTGAGATGGCTGAGATCTAAGATCGGTCTCCAGTCCCGTCTTTTTTGGAACTAAAAAGAACCTTTTGAGTAAGTTCCGAATTCTCTTTGGTCCGCAGGGACTGGTTGGATGACTCTGTTTTCGAGCAGCTTTGAAATTTCTACAGCTGCTAGATTTCGCAGACGGGGTGGCACGTCTGGAAACTTTCTATGTAGAGGTGGCGTCAATGTGAAGGGGATTTTGTATCCTCTGGTTATAATGCTTTTTACCCAAGAATCCGAAGTAATGTTTAGCCAGGCCAGTGGGTATAAAGCCAAGCGACCCCCGACTGCCTCCAGAGCAGGACAGCCGGGCCTCCCTTCAGGAGTGCTGGAAAGGCTTCCCAGGGACGGAATCCCTGTCGCCTTGGTTATGCGGACCCCCTCTGCCGCCGGGGCGGCGTCTTCCATTTCTACCCCCTCCTCTGCCTCTGGAGGGAGTATCACTCTGTGTGGTCTGGAAAGATCCCTGATTCTTACGGAACCAAATTTTTCCGCCTCGTTGCCCTTTGGGGTACGGTCTAGTAGGAGCGGAAAAACGGACCCTGACAGCAGACACGGTCTTTCCCTCTTGCACGCACCGAGTGAGAGTCTCCTTAACCTTGGGCCCGAAAAGTGTGGCACCATCAAAAGGGGCATTGGCAAAGGAAGACTTGAAGGCTTCCGCAAAGGAGCACAGCCGCATCCATGATTGTCTTCGAAGAGCAATCGCTGAAGCTGCAGCTCTACTTGATCCCTTGGCTGCATACGAGATGAGCTTCATGGATGAGTTTACTATGGAGGTGAGGGTGTTAAGTTGTGCTGTTACTTTTTCTGAAACAGCAGCACCTGTGTTACCCTGGAGGGTATCTGTCAGCTCCTTGATGAGATCCCTCTGCAAACGTGTGAAGTGAGTCAAATAGTTTAGCGAACGCATGGAAAAAGTTGCTGAACTAAAAACGCGCTTCCCATATCTGTCCATAGTCCTAGAATCCTTATTAGGAGGATGAACAGATGAGGAAGACTCAGACATCTCCTTTTTCGTGGCTGCCGCCACCACCATAGCGTCGACAGGAACTCCCTTGGTGAGATAAGATTTATCTTGGGGGGCAGTGATGAACTTGTTTGGTTTCCTAGGGTCTGATTCCACTGTGTCAGGTGCCTCCAACGCCCTTCGAGCAATCAAATCCATTAATTCATCGAAGGGCGGAGTCACCCAGGAGGTAGAAGGTTGAGCCCCAAAAGCCTTCAGCAGCACCGACTCATCCTCAGTGGGGGCTAGGGATTGCCAATCACCCCTCTGTTTCAAGATCTCCAGGATGTCTGCAAAAGACACATCCTCCGAGGGTGATTTGGGGGACCCCTCTGCCTCATCCAAGTCGGTGTCAGACGTTAGAGTTTCCTGTGGGGAATCTATGTGCCTCCTCTTGCACAACCGTTTCCTCGGGACCTCATCAGAGGGGGCTTCTGGTGAGGCCTCCAAGGAACAGGGGGAACCCTCTGGGGATGGCTGAGGCAATTGGGCTCTACGCTTGGGATGGATCATGGGAGCAGAAACAGAAAGCGGCCCTTTTGGGGAAGGAGAAGATTCCCCTGATGATGTGGTTGTCTGTGCAGACAATACTTTCTTCATAAGGTCAAAGGCCCCCGAACCCCTGGCCAAGGGCTCCCCCAGTTCCGAAGAACACGGGAGCATCCCAGACCCAGGTGCCATGGGCTCCGACCCCGAGGACGGAGCCTAGCCAGTCTGTGCTGAGGCCCCGAGAGGGAGAGTCGGTACCAACAGGTCGGTACGACTCTCGGTCCCGGAACCGAGGAGAGACCGTCGGCTCCGTGACTCCCCTATCGGTTCCGAAGGAGTCGAAGTCAATGGTGTCGATCGTGCAATGGACGGTTTTGGCACCGAGGGCTCCACTATCATCAGGTCATCCTCTCCCGGCTCCGAGATCTGGATGGGTCTCGAAGGAGGACCTGTTGGAGATATGGGAAGGCCTTCTAGTTTCGACACCAACTGGGAGGAAACTGCAATTAACTTGGAAACGGCCGTGTTTTCCATGAGTTTCTGCATGACACGATCCACATCTGTCTCAGATAAAGGTCTGGAAGAACGGGTCGAAGGAGCCGAAGATGGCACCGACCGAAGAATGGACGGTGGTGGCAGCTCCGACACTGGTTCCAAGATCTGGGGCTCAGGAAAAGATAAATGTTCAACGCTCGGCCCCAAGATCTGTGGAACCGGCGAACGAACCTTAGAAGATGAACTCGGAGCCGATGACATGGGCTCCGACATCTTCGACCCCTTCGAGGATTTAGAAGCCTGATCCAACTTGTCCAAAGCCTCTTGAAAGGCAGGCTTCAGTAACCCTCTGTCTATGAGCTTCCTGCACCTATCTGTCATGACCCTCCCGCTAAAGGAATGGCAAATACAGCAATCCTCTTGAAAATGGAGAGGGCCAAGACAGTAGACGCAGAAAGCATGATTGTCAGTAATGGACATTTTCTGCCCACACTGACATCTTTTAAAGCCAGATTTAGCTTTTTCTGACATACTAATAAAAGAAGACACTCACAAAACCACACCCAAAGAAGAAGAAGGGTTAGGCCACAAAAGGGTGCCTGAAGAAAAAAAGGGTATATATATATATATATATATATATATATATATATATATATATATATAAAACACACACACACACAGCACTTCTATAACAATCTAAAAAATATAAGGTTATATCAGGAAAAAAATCAGTATCTTATCTGTAAATAGTAAGCAAATCTCAATTTTCTATCTGGTCCGAGCTCTCCTCGATCCGATCTGTTGCAGCGGCAAACTAGATCTGGGTAATGGCAGGGAGGATTGTGGGATATGGGCTGGTCTCGAGCTTCTCTGAGATTCAGAGCTTTGCAATTCGGCCGACTCGGAGCCGAGGATCGGCTCCAAACCCGTGTGTAAGAACAAACGGCGAGATTGAACACTCTTACATCTGGATACTTAGGGAAGCAAACAATCAAACCCTAGACTACAGGATGAAGCTCATTAGCATCCCATGGCAGTTATCTTCTGTGTTACATTTTGATTTGGGACATCCAGGAAAAAACATGCTAGAAAGACAATGAAGAATCTGAGGTGTAATATTTAAGGCCACTGTCCTAAAAAAATGAAAGTTATGTACTCACCATAACTATGCATCTGTGTTGTCTATTTTCATTCTTCCTCATAATGCCCCAGCTAGCCTATAATACCGCAAATCGACTTTGCTGCACTACATATCCTAAGATACAGTAGGAAGAAGGAAAATAACACTAACCAAGGTTCAAAGCAGGAACTAAAAACAAACATGACATCACTCCAGAAGATAACAGGAAGGGGGAAGGAGGGTGGGAAGTTGAGGAAAAATGAAAATGGACAACAAAGATGCATAGCTATGGTGAGTACATAACTTTGACATCTGATGTTGTCCTTTTCATTCTTCCTCAACATATGGGACAGAGTCCCCAGCTAAGTGAATCTTGGATGGCCTTCACGGAAGGATATTTTGGAGAACTGACGAACCAAAAGCAGCTCGCTTCTGGAAGTAAAATCAAGTATGCAATGAGTAATAAAGGTATTAGCACTGGACCAAGCAGCTGAAGTGCAAATGTCATCAATGGAAGGTCTAGACCAGAATGCAGAAGAAGTGGCCATGGATCTAATTGAATGGGCCTCAGGAGGCTTTGATAGGAAGAGGCCTTGTTGAGCATATACAAAGGAAATGCAATCAGTAATCCATTTTGGCAGAGTAACTTTAGAAAGCAATGATCCCAGTTGGTATGAAAGAAACAAACGACACGTCTGTTTCCTAAAATCCTCAGTCCTGTGTATATAAAAACTTAGTTGTCTACGTGCATCTAAAAGATGTAACATGTACTCTCCCTTATTTGAAAAATTAGGGATAAAGACAGGCAGATGAACTGTTTGATTGATATTAGATTCAGGTGCTACCTTTGGTAAGAAGGATGGATTGGTTCATAAGGTAACTCTGTCTTTGTGAAAAACAATGCAAGGGGATTTGGATGATAAGCCTGAAGTTCTGAAATTCTCCATGCCAAAGTAATTGCTACTAGAAATGCTGTTTTCCAAGACAAAAAAATTTAAATCACTTTTGGCTGAAGGTTCAACAGGTTGTTGTGTCAATCTCTGAAATACTACTGTCAAATTCCATGGAGAAGGATCATTTTTGATCTTTTACTGGGAGCGTGAGTAACAAGGTGCTTTTTAGAAAAGCCTTGAAAAATTTAGAAGAAACCAGAGATAAAGCTTTTTCTCCTGAATGAAAATTTGATATGGCTGCCAAATGAACTTCGATTTTGGAGAAACTAGCTTCTTCCTGAAAAAAGAGGCTAAGAATTCTAGAACTGAAGAAATGGGAGCAATGAAAGGATCAATTGCTTTCTTAAGAGCCCAAATAGAGTATGGTTTCCATTAACTCTTGTACGTCTTCCTTGTAGAAGCTGTCTGGGAAGATAAAAGTACATGTCTAACTGGGGAGGAAAGGCTGGGCTGTCTAGCTATTACAGGATCTGGAGAAATCATGCAGTAAGTTTGAGGCCGAGAATATAAGTTTTATCCCCGAGGGATGCAAGAGGAGGTCTGCACTGGGGTCCAATATCCATGGCGGATATCGAAGATAACACCAAAGGAAAGGGAACCACATTTGGTGAGGCCAAAAGGGGACAATGAGGTTAACTGAGCTCTTCAACCAACATGCTTTCTGTAAGAATTTTTAGAAATGTGGACTAGAGCATCTCCTGGTACATATGCATATGTATAAGTGTGTGTGTGTGTGTGTGTGTGTATATATATATATATATATATATATATATATATATATATATATATATATATATATATATATATGTATACCAGGAGATCCCTCCATATGTATGTGTGTAAATATATATATATATATATATATATATATATATATATATATATATATATATATATGGGATCCGTACAGATACTCGACTGCGTCTTGCACCAAATCCCAAACTGGTGAGCATACTTACGCGAAAGTGCTTTTCACCGAAGTAGCACTTTCACGTAAGTATGCTTGTTGTTCTGGTCGTACTATGGTGCGGTAAGGGAAAATTCCCTTTTCCCCACTGTAGTGCGACCTCAGAGTGAGAATATTAAAGTAGGGGGGTTTGAGGAGTGCAGCCCCCCACATCGGGGGGGGGGGTGCAGGTGGCTTGCCCCCCTGCATTCAAGTAGATTTTGTGTTTTTTTTTTTTTTTTTTTTTTAAACATACTTTAACGAAAGCTTTTTCGATGAAAGCGCTTTCGTTAAAGTGTGTTCGGTGGTTTTGGATTCGGACTTTTGATCTTTCGATCAAAAGTCCAAGATATATATATATATATACACACACACACACACACACACACACACACACACACACATATACATGTAGAGACACACGTACACACACTCTATAAATATATATATATATATATATATATATATATATATATATATATATATATTCTTCCACTCCATATCATCACAGTTGATTATATACAGGCACGCAAATGTTCTGCAGGTATGGCCGGGACAGTCAGACTTATGTAATTTCTTTCAATTACCAGTAAAGCAGAAAATATTTGGGCTGTTCTTTTCTCTGTATTTATCCATTGATTTCTTTTAGCAGATTCTACTGAGTTATGAACTCTATTTTAATTCCATACACTCAAAACATACTGAGATCAAGAATATACAATTAAGTCCTTATTCACTGGACTTCTTTGTCCCTGTTTCCAGGCAGAAAAAAGTATTCTCTCTCTAGAACTGCCATTGTTTTATTTTTTTCCCTTTTTGCACATTTGCTTTTAGTGCCATTCTTACAAAGTATTACTATATCATGAAACCTTGGTTGTGAGTATCACAGTGACACAGTGATAGAGAGGATAGCATCGCTGTTTCACAAACTAAAGTTGTCTAAGTAAACTTACCATAATAAACAATGTCTGAATAGATAACTGGACAGTAGTCTAAGCCATACTGTTTGTCCTACCAAGGATCAGGCCTGACAGCCAGCTTCTAAACCTTTAGGGCCCCTTCCACACACCCTAGCCACTGTCCTGCATGAGGGAGGCAGGATAATATCAGTGGTTAGGGTGTCAAACTTCAGAAGTTTGTCTCTGAAGACTACTCTCCTCTGCAGACTTTGGGTAATCAATTGTCAGCTAGTGCTTCAACATGGATGGCTAAAACTGATATAATGCTGAACATCGCTTTGTTCTCCAGTTCAGTTTTTGGCTGGGGTATATTTTGTGCAGTCTTCACATCCTTTCTCATCCGTGTAGGTTTTCCCTGTGTGCTCCACTTTCCTCTCACATGCCAAAAATGGGCTCAGATAAATTTCAGCTCCTTGCCCCTGTACTTGAGAAAGTGTGTGTGTGTGTGTGTGTGTGTGTGTGTGTGTGTGTGTGTGTGTGTGTGTGTGTGTGTGTGTGTGTGTGTGTCCACTTAGCCTGTGATGTACCATTTAGTACCCCATTCAGCATTAGCTCCTTCATCTGATTCTTAATGAGTGTCAGAATAAGTGCTGGCTCTCCTGCAACCGCGTACTGAATTATATTGGTAAGTGGGAAATAAATGAACAGTGGTTATATCTGACATTTTTTAGTACAACAACATGCTGAAGTACAGTTCTGTCTTTCTTGTCAAACCTTTCTGTACAGCTCTTAATCTGTACTAATGCTTGGCTTACTATTTACTTCTCCTCCCCTTCTTCTTACCATTCATATTTACCCATTCACATGTCGAACAGTTGTCTAAAATTTGCTGTTCTAAACTATAGCAGGTTTTGTACATTTAATAGGATCATAGGCATACACTAGACTAACAACAACAAAGGCTTTTCCAGGCCTAACCAGTCTTCCCAAATGCATCCAGCAAGTTTTTTTTTTTTTTTTTTTTTTTTTGGTGCCCTAGAGGAGTATATCTTAATGGTTATATGCAGGCTTCAGCATGGTTGGTCAAGCATTTGCAGGGTGCCTCTGTCCATTACAGACAAAGGTGCCCGACCAGGGGCTAACTTCTGATCTGAAGCAGGATGTTCATTTGTCAGCAACCTGTGGGTTACGGATCCGATATCGGATCCGAGCCAGCAACTTGTTTCAAGCTAATGGATCTGAGCTCCTAGCTCCTCCCTTCACCCATAATCCCCTGCTAAACCTCCATGACCTCAGATCTAGTTTGCCGCGCTTGTGGATGGCTGGATCCTTTTGAGCTTGTCAGCTAAGTGGAACTTTACTACTTTTATCTGTACTTTTCCTGACAGAATTTTTCTTTTTTAGTTAAATTAATTAAGAAAAAGTGTGTAAGTGTTAGGCTCCCTTATTATTTGTTCTTTAATTAGTTCCCCCTCCCTTCGCTGGTCGTTAGTGTGTGAGTGTGTGTTGTGTTTCTTTTTGGGGCCTGTGTGTGTGTGTAGTTGTTGTTTTCTTTAAAAAAATGGCTGACGCCCCAAAAGCCATATTTTCCAAATGTACCGAGTGTGGCCATAAGCTCTCCCCGGCTGATGGCCACACTCGGTGCGTTCGGTGCCTTGGGGTTGAACACCTTACCTCAGGCTGTACCATCTGTGCAGCGTTCAACCCCAGGGCACTGAAAGAGCGGAGGTCGAAGCTGGTCCTTGAGGGACTTTTACCCCCGGACTCGGCTTCGGCCTCCGCTACCTCTGCTGCTCCCGTGGCTCCACCACAGCCTGTGGTCGCTGCCACTCCTGCCCCCCTGCCTCCGTCCGGGACTCAAACTCCCGCTAAAGTGTCAGAGGACAGGGAGGCCAGGAGGGAGAAACGGAGGGAGAAGCACCACAAGCGGCGTGCCGAGACCTCCGTTTCGGCCATGCCAGCTAAGCGGGCTTCTCCCTCCACTGCTTCTAGGTCTCCTCCTCCTCGGCTCCGATCCCCTTGTTTCTCCCCGGGGCCCGAGGAGGAGGAGACCCGATCTCCGTCGAGGTCATCGAGGCGGCATTCCAGGCCTGCCTCGGTGGCCTCTTCGAGATCTACTTTTAGTTTATCCGATGCAGACTTGGACCGGATGATGCGAAGATTCATCCAGGCCCAGCTGCAGACGGGAGTGCTCTTGCCCAGGGGAGCTCGACACCTTTTTTCCACCCTATTGCTCCTTCTCCGACCCACTATCCGGGTTCGGAGCGTTCGGAGCCGAGCAGCGTTGGAATCGGGGGTGGGTCGGCACCGACAGTACTTGGTACTTCGGATCCGACCCTGCCCTCGAGCCTGTCGGATCCGACCTCTCGGAGCCGTGGTCCGAGCTTCGGATCCGGGGAATTCAGTGTGCCTTCGGCTCCGTCCAGGTCGGAGCCCACTGGTCCCTCGGATCCGACGGTCTCGGCGCCGGCTCCGATCCCTTCATCGGATCCGAGTGGGAGCCGACTTTCGGATCCATTAGAGAGTGGCTCTCCCTCGGCCTTCGATGTTGTGGAGAGGGCTCTGTTGAGAGCATCCGGACCACCGGTCCTTGCATCGGCTCCTCCCTGCACTCCCTCTCTGCTGGGCCACGCTTCCATCACCCGGCCAAAGGGACAGCCTGCTTCGATGTCACAGATGGTTCCATTGGAACAAGATGTTGCTGGCGAGGCCTCCTCGGACAGCCCCCCGAGGAAGTTCCCCGTAAGCATAAGTGCAAAAGGAGGCACGTGGACTCCCCTGAGTCCTCAACCGAGGACACGGAATTGGAGGAAGGGGAAGGCTCCCCAAGATCGCCCCCTGAAGATGTCTCCTTTGGAGACATCATGGAAATGCTGAGAATCAGAGGTGGGTGGTCTGCACCCAAGTCTTCCTCTGACGAGTCCGTGTTTCTGGAGGCATTCGAGGCAGGCCCGTCTACCTCTTGGGTGTCCCCTCCGGCCGACCCCCTGGTGGACCTCATTATCACCAGGGCGTGGAAGGATCCGGACACCGTGGAGCCAATACCGAAACGCCCGGATAGGATTCTCAGCCCCCCTCAGACCGATCACATTGGAGTAAGGGGCCCCCCGTAGATGCCATGTTGACGGCGGCAGCCACGAAGAGGGAATTGGCTCAGGAGAGCCCCTCAGTCCATCCACCGAGCAAAGAGTCCCGTTTGATGGGCTGCTTAGGGAAGCGAGTCTTTAGCTCAGCGACCTTCTCGGTAAGGTCTCTGAACTATATGGCACATGTCATCAGGATGCAGCGGGATCTTATCAAAGAATGCGCTGCATCCCCCCCTGAGTCCATGTCGGAGTATGACAAACAATTGTACTCCACCCGAATGGCCACTCTGAGATCAATTTCAAACACCTCTATGCGGCTATTGTCCCACACCACAGAGGGAGCCGCTAGGGCTAGCGGAGCAGGCCTAGTCATGAGACGTCAGGCCTGGCTCCATCATTGCGATTTTGCGGAGCCCTTTAAAGCGTCCTTCGCGAACGCCCCTTTCGATGGTTCTGCCCTATTTGTCAAAACAGTTCGCGAGACACTTGTCCAGAGCGAGAAGGACGGGAAGACGTTGTCTGCCATCGGAGTCCGCTTCTCTGCTCCCCAGCGGTCCTTTTCGAGGAACCAAAAGGGTCAGAAGAAGATGTGGTTCCGAAAATCACAACATTCCCAACCAGCTCTGGACAACCAGTCCTACCGTGGCAGAGGTGGACAGGGAGGACGCCGCCCCAGGGGCAGAGGGGCTCTGAGAAACTTTGGGTCCAGAGAACCTTTCTCTGAGCGGCCCGCGCAGCAGCCCTGAGGGGTTGCCCGGCTGCTTCACTCTGGAGGCAGTCGGGGGGCGCTTCTCGGAACACCTAGCGGCATGGGAGTCCATCACAACAGACCGCTGGGTGCTTCGCATTATATCCAGAGGGTACAAAATACCACTACTCCATGTCCCCAAATCCAAGAACCTCCCCGATGTACCACCCGATCAGAGGGAGGCCGCAGCTGCAGAAATTCAGCAGCTGCTAAGAAAAAGAGCCATCCAGCCCGTCCCCCAAGACAAGCTCGGATTAGGGTTCTACTCCAGGTTCTTTTTGGTGCCAAAAAAGACAGGGGACTTGAGACCGATCCTAGACCTTTCCTGCTTGAACCTGTCAGTAACCAAGGAAAAATTCCGGATGGTCACTCTTCAATCTATTCTCCCCCTTTTGATAGAGAACGACTGGATGTGCTCCATAGACCTCAAGGATGCGTACTACCACATTTTAATGGACAAACGATCCAGGAGGTTCCTTCGTTTCCGGCTGGGTGCCAGTCACTACCAGTTCAGGGTCCTTCCCTTTGGCCTCACCACAGCCCCCAGGGTGTTCACCAAGGTATTAGCAGTGATTGCGGCCCACCTGAGACTCCAGGGAATACAGGTCTTTCCGTACCTGGACGACTGGCTCCTGACCGCACCAACAAGGCATCTACTTTGCTCAGCCAGAGACGTCTTTCTCCGTCTAGCCCTACAGTTAGGCATTACTATCAACGTCAGCAAATCTCTACTGGCTCCAACACAGGTCATAGAATTCATAGGTGCCAGAATAGACACCAGAGATTTGCGAGCCTTCCTAACTTCCGAGAGAATCCGGAACTTACAACTTCATGTGCGGGCTATCCTCCAATCAGAGGCTTCACCAGCGGAATTGGTCCTGAGGGCACTAGGCTCTATGGCGGCAGCGATTACGCTCCTTCCATGTGCCCGTTTGAACATGCGGGTACTGCAATGGACTCTGCTAGTGCAATGGTCCTTTCTATCCCTTCCTCTCCACCATCCCATTGCTATCAGCAAGGCTTGCAGGAGGGCGCTACTATGGTGGCTCCAAGCCTCGAACTTCCATACGGGCCGTCCCTTCTGCACCTCTCCCCCTCTCGTCACGGTGACCACGGACGCTTCCCGCCTCGGGTGGGGGGGGACATTATTCAGGCAGGAACTGTCAAGGCACGTGGAACGATACAGAGACCTCCCTGCATATCAACGTTCTGGAGATGAGAGCGGTGCTGTTGGCGTTGCAAGCACTTCAGGGCCTCCTCCCCACAGGAACGATTGCAATTCAGTCGGACAAAATGTCGGTGGTCTGGTACATCAACAAACAGGGGGGAACCAGACCTTACCCTCTATGCCGCGAAGCCATGAGAGTGTGTGAATGGGCGATCTCCTCCAACCGCTTTCTGATTGCAACGCACATTCTGGGGAGGACCAACATCCTAGCGGACAAGCTCAGCCGCACCCTTCTTACCCCGTACGAGTGGTCTCTCAATCCACTAGTAGCGAAGCAGACATTCGCAACATGGGGGCAACCCTGCTGCGATCTTTTTGCATCTCCATCAAACACCAAATGCGGCAATTTCTTCGCTCTAATCCCCCCTCCAGGGGAAACTCCAAGAGATGCTCTGGTGCATGCTTGGCCACCCGGTCTACTCTATGCCTATCCTCCTCTACCACTAATGATACAACTCTTACAGAAAGCCTCACGGTTGGGGAGCAAGATGATCCTCATGCCCCATTCTGGCCTCGGCAAATTTGGTTCCCTTACCTGTGGTCTCACCTTGTGAATCACCCTTGGATTCTAGATCCCACTCCGGATCTCATCTCCCATCCGTTGAACTTACCAACTCCAAACCTGGACAATCTGAAACTGACAGCTTGGTTGCTCCAGTTCCACTCCTAGTTAGGACTCCCGGTATCTCTTCACCAGTCAAAGCCATCCTCGTGGCAGCGCATAAGCCCTCCACCAGGAAAGTGTACCACAGTAAATGGAAACGCTTTTCCATCTGGGCGGAGCATCACGATCTAGATCCCTTTACGGCTCCTCTTCCATCCATATTAGACTTCCTAACCGAACTCTTTCAGGAAGGCGCTAGTTGTTCAACTGTCAAAGTGCAATTGGCAGCCATATCACATTACCATGTGGGACATGATACAGGGCCTTTGATGTCGGCCAAGTTGTGTAAAACCTTTCTCAAGGGCACCTTTTTACTTAGACCCCCTGTAAAGGAAGCCGTGCCTCCCTGGGATCTTACATTAGTTCTTCAAGCCTTGACTGCTCCACCCTTTGAACCCGCTGCTTCAGTAGATCTCAAATTCTTGTCATGGAAAACAGCATTCCTTGTAGCCATCACTTCAGCGAAAAGAGTGTCGGAGCTTCAAGCTCTCTCTGTGAAGCCTCCTTACCTGATCTTTCATCCAGATAGAGTGTACCTCAGGATCAATCCCGCCTTTCTTCCCAAGATAGCATCAGAAACCAACATAAATCAATCCATAAATTTACCAGTTTTCTTCCCTAAATATCAGAATAAGGGAGAGTACAAGCTGCATTCATTAGATGTTCACAGGCAGCTTCGCTTTTATACTCATAGGACAGCTGGCCATAGACAATCCGACCAGCTGTTCGTTTCCTTTGCCAAATTTAACTTGGGGAAAGCTATCTCTAAAGTATCTTTATCTCGCTGGATTTCTCAATGTATCCTACTGGCGTATCAAGCCTCGGGTAGACCCGCACCAGAAGGAGTTCGTGCTCATTCCACCCGCTCCATTTCTACCTCTGCGGCCTTCAAGTCTAGAGTTCCATTGGATGATATTTGTTCTGCAGCCACTTGGGCTTCATCTCATACCTTTATTAACCACTACAAACTAGACGTGCTTTCTAGAGGGAGAGCATCCTTTAGCTCTGCGGTGCTTCGTAATATCCTTCCATGATGGCCACCCAAGGTGCAGGTAGCTGGGGACTCTGTCCCACAGGTTGCTGACAAATGAACATCCTACTTCAGATTTAGAAGTTATGTACTCACCATAACGTTCCATCTGAGTAGGTAGTTCATTTGTCTGCAACCATCCCCCCCTCCTTCCCCCTGGCCTTCTTCGGATCTACTAGTAGTTAGATATCCTTTTGTTGGATATATATTGAGGGGCAAACTCGATCTGAGGTCATGGAGGGTTAGCAGGGGATTATGGGTGAAGGGAGGAGCTAGGAGCTCGGATCCATTAGCTTGAAACAAGTTGCCGGCTCGGATCCGATATCGGATCCGTAACCCACAGGTTGCAGACAAATGAACTACCTACTCAGATGGAACGTTATGGTGAGTACATAACTTCTAAATTTCCCATTCACTGGTCCAGTTTAAACTTGAATATGGCTAGGGAAAAGCTCTGTTTCACCTAAATGGGAAGCCTGTTCCAGAGAAAGGGTATCTCTGAGACACATACCTGTCTTTCCAGCAAGTCCAAGCAAGGTTTAAGTCTCTGGATTTGGTAGTTCTGATGCTATTTGCTTTGCAGATTTGCAAAAGGTCCATCGGAGTGGGATCCAAAGCTGTCTTGTACACCAGGTATAGACTGTCCCTCAAACAACTGTAGGAAATAGGATACAGGGCTACGGCTTTGAGGTGATCCTCCTATGACACATTGTTTATGACCTGTACTCTTTATGTAAGGGGCCTCTTTGGATGTTCTAGTTGTTGCATGTGCCTGGTGAGATATACACCGAAAGGGGTGTTATAATCCATAATGGGTCAGACGAGGGCCAAATACAATAGAATGATGACTTCCTTGGATCTGGATGCCATATCCTTGTTTATAAGTTAAGCAATATAGAATGATTTTCTTACTACCTTAAAAACATGTTGGTTAAAAGCCAGGTTGCTGTCTACATATGTCCCCAAACCCCTGACTACCAATGGATGCTATTCAGAATTTCTTGGCACTGAGTTTTAAACTATGGTTCTGGTATCAGCTATTTGTCTGTGTTATAGCTCTTCCTGGAGAATGTTAGTGTCTTGGTTGAATTCTATGACTGCTCCTAGTTTGCAATCATCAGCAAACTTGGTTCGTCAGTGGCCCTTAACATTGCATGACTTCTGAGAAGTAGATGCCAAAAAAAGCAGAACCCTGAAGGACCTGCTGGTGTCTGGTCTGTTTGTGGAGGGGTATTCCCTATCCAAACTTCTTGTGTTTTATCTGAGATCCTACTGGCTATCCAGCATGTATCACATATGATTACACAGTGCTCTTGAGGGGTGCTGTGTAGATCAAGGTAGGCAGTATGCACTATTTTTCCCTGATTGTTTGCCTTGATGATCTTCTCAAAGAAGTCTTCCAGGTTGTGTAGGCATGATCTTCACATGACAGAACCAAACTGGGTTGGATCTAGTGTCTGAAGGTTTCCTATGTCATTATCATTTCTATGACAATTCTTTTTATGGCTTTGTATATGACACTAGTCAGACTTATGGGTTTATAATTTCTGGGATCTGTAGATGACCTGCTCTTGTGCAAAGTGATGACTGTTGCAGTTCTTTATTCCTATGGCAGGAAGCCTGACTAGGAACAATGATTGAAAAGTGACTCCATGGTCCTGATAGACCATATTTCATGCTATTTATGAGGCATTCTGGTTTATTGCCAAGAGTGCATTTAGGACCTGAGCTCTAGTGATAGTTGTTTGATAGTATTTCTTGAAGGATGGCAAGGGGTGGGAGTGGGGGTGGTTAAAATTGGAGCTGAATTTATTGGCCAGTAGATTTGATCTATTTTCCAGCTACATATAGGTGGCACCATTTACTATTAGTTCTGTACATTATTGTGCACTACCTTTGAAGCTGGGGATGTAGTTTAAGAAAACATTAAGGCTGTCCTTGGCCTGGGAGACTATTCTTACCTCAAACTTAGCATTAGCAGACTTCTGTGTAGAGTTATCACACCTTACACAGGTGACATTCCAAAATACATAAGAAAAGCATTCTACTTACGGCTGGAATAGTCTTTTAAGACTACACATACTATAATCATTTGCTTCTCAGTACGAAGCTTGCTGACTTTGCAAAGTTTCAACTACTGGCAAGATTGTATTTTACTGTTGCCTCCAATTACTGCAAACAACACTGTTCATATTTCCTAACTTGGAAACAAGATAAAAAGCACGTAAGGTAGTTTGCAAGTTACAAAAGTCAAGGTAAATATTTGGTGTAGTTCTATTTAGGAGCTTGTCTTCTGGAAATGTAATATATTACACTATATTCTGCCACAATTCTGAAATTCTGTCAGAGTAGATTATCTTTCAAACTCAGACAAGCTCAATAGACATAATGTAAAATCCAAAAGACAAGGGAATAACAGAAAGCACAAACTATACAAAAATCTTAATATATACTACTTAGCAAAGAAATACTTTTTAAATAATTATTCAAACTTCTTAAACTTGTATAACTTTGATGATTTTTCAGTCTACAGTGACTGTATTCAAATATAGAACTAATTAACTGGTACCCTGTTTCACATCACAGGGATAGCCATCACAACAACATATGGTCTGTATAACTCAGCAAGAGAAAGAGAATGGAAGTATGTATAACCACCCACTTAGTGATTACACACACACACACACACACACACACACACACACACACACACACACACACACACACACACACACACACACACACACACACACACACAAACACACAAGCTCACATATAGGCAATTCAGTAGAAGTCTGCCTGCATTCTTTCTGGATATGGAAGGAAATAAAATCACTTAGCAAAAATGCATACAGATACTGGGAGGGGATGCAGACTTCCAACAGCAGACATCCTGGATGAGAAATGATCTACAGAGCTGTGAGACAGCAATTCTAATCACTACATCACTGTGCTGTATGCGTACATTTGTATGGCTTCAAAGATGAGAGACTACAGAGTGGGAAGAAGGTAAACAGTATAAAACAGCTAAACATCGAGAGGTACGGTATACTTGTGTGGACTACAAAGATAAAACCACAAGGCAACAGCCACAACAGTAAATATTAATGGTAAGTCAAACCATAAACCATTACATCATCTTTCACAAAGATGCCAGCTGGAAAGGAACTGAAAATAATTTCATATCACATGATGGTTGTCCAGCCTGAATAATAATATGGACAGCACTGTCATTCATGCAATCCCCAATTTGCTTATAAAGAGAATCAACTAAATATTCCATCTGTCAGCTTTGCCAGTGCCCCATAAAACTATCATTTTGCAATCTGTAATTACACCAGAACACGATAAAACGCAGCCTCTTGTAAATGGTTATTCCTTTGCTTGAGTCCCAGGTCATCTAGACCCTGATGTTAGCTCAGTCCTTCGTTTACTGATAAAGGACAGACCCACTTACATAATAATTTGTAAGAGCTGTGACAATCCATCATCTTGGACATGGTCTTGGAATTTGTGTTATTTGCTGTTAGTTAAAGTAAAAAGTTAATTTAAACCACAAATAAAGAGTCTGTGTGGTCTTGGGGTTAGAACACTTGCCTGGAAACATATGGCTTAGAGTTTTGAACCTTGGCAGATTCAGAATCTTGTTATGTAATCTTAAACAAGTCATTAAATCTCCTTGTTTCATACTATACTGAATGCTCTGCATAAGGTGAAAGAAAATGCAGAGAATAGAGATGGAAGTAAATTGTGCAAACAGAAGGATTTACAAAACATTTGAGAGCTCCTAAAAACACATGCACATAAATATGTACAGAAATGAATAAAACAGCATGCCATTAACAGTTGTCTGTACAGTTATGAGGGTAATAAAGTAAGTATTCTCTTCATCTTTCACATTTGGGCAATACAAAAGCTGACAATAACATATCTAAAGCAACTGACATAATAAATTGCATACATATTTATACCTCCCTGCTGAGATACAGATTTACTCATGCTTTTTTTTCATCAGCTCCATCTTTGAATTATTTTTGACTATAGGGACTTGTAGTGACATTCCAAATATGTTGACTTATAAATTTAGAAGTGCATGAAAACCTGACTGCAATCTTTTATGACTGTCCAGATGCATCTTAAGGCACTATTTTAACTTTGCAATGATAATTTGTGTGTCCTGATGTTTTTCTGTCCATGCAAATCATAAAGCTAGATACCATTAGACTACATGCTTAAGGTAGCAAACTGTCTTTCTTGACATTAATTATGTTCAAGATTTCTACTGAAAGGATACAGACAAATGGGAGGATCAGGAGTGATCATTAATTGAGCAGATTATTTACTTTTAGTGAGGAGAAGGTGTTAGCAGTTGCTGGGGCAAGTATAGATGCTGAAAGTAATCCTTCAGAAATGGGAACATCCATGTCACTTAGATATTAGTATGTATTTGTTAAAGGGTAACAGCAATGAATAAAATCTCTGTAGTGTAACAGTAAGAAGTCTGTACACAAGGGTAATGTCACTAATTTGGAATACATTACAATATTGCTTGTATAGCTGTTCTACATATGAAAATATTGATGCCTGAAGTACTTATATGATTAAATTTCCCAAATGTAATCAAAGATTAATAAGACAAGATGACAGAAATGCTATTCATCATGCTTATTCATCACACTGTTGATTCAAAGCCATTAACACTTAAATTTGTCAATTTTCATGAAATAGCCATCATGCATTTCCTGTTTTTACATTTTCCCCATGTGCTCCAAAATCCTTATAATGTTGCCAGAAAAAAGTAGCTGCTGCAAGCAATTATTTCACCAGACCTATTCAAGTTGATCATATTTTTGATGAAGTGTGTGACCAGAAAAGAAGAAGGGAAATACTTCATATTGTTTGTTTTAGTGGTAGTTGTTTATATATTGATTGACTGATGCGCTGTCTAAGTTGGCGCACTGGTCTAGCTGCACCACTTTCAGACTCAGCCTAGAGTTTACAACTAAAAGTCACAAAATAATAATATAAGTAAACATTTAACCTTATAATAGTTTGACAGGCATTCACAATGAACTACAATGAGTCAATAATATGAAGCAGATTTTAGTATAGCTCAGATGGCAATTAAAATGGGTGGAAAATAATTAAGATTAACTGGATAGGTCATCAGGAAGAACTTGAAAATAATGGCAGAAACTCAAGGACTGATAAAATGTTACCAACTTAAATAAAATGGATTTCCAATAATATACAGTGTCTATATACATATGCTTCTTGTTTGAACATAGAGTAAGCATTCAATATATTGAATTATATTCCTTGTGCATAAATCCTGTGGTAGTTGCTGGGAGATATTGCTGAGAAAGACTATGGAGGTACGAGGGGAGGAGAGGAATGGTGACAGGAAGGAAGGAATGGTGAGTAGTTGTCAGCAGAATGTTTTAAAGAGAGAATCAGATAAATAGAAGTGACTGAAGTAGGACACATTGTGTTTACTAAGAAAAGACAAAGGTATTATGATTTTATGTCATGGGATGCACTATGTGTTAGTACCCTTTTTGAGGAGGAGGAGGAGATGGCTCTTCAGTTCTTCCTAGAACTTCCTGAATAATAGCATGGGTTTTATTTGTTCTGGTTTGGCTTTCCAAATTTTAAGAGCGAGTATACAGGAAAGTGTGATCCATTCATTTTAGATTAGTAAGTATGGACTGCAGGCGGGAAGTGAATGTACAGAAGGATCTGAATGGACATGGTGAAAGAGATATCTCTGCTGATCTTTGTGCAATGAGGGCACACTTTCTTGTATGACATGTTTGTATAGCAAAGTATCTAAAAGGAGGGCTGTCCTCTGGAGTATGAACAACCAAGGGGCTTTTGCTAGTTTGGTGCAACAATGTTCTCTTTTTGGTGAATGTGTTATAATCTGTATATGTTTTTTAATGTGGAATGTAGTGATCTATCAAAGTCCATATGCACATATGCAACCTTGTTTTTACATCTAACACAAAAAAAGAAGTTATTTACTAACCATAATGTTCCATCTGTGTTGCCTATTTTCATTCTTCCTCAATAGATGGGTTCGGATCGACACTCAGATCTGACTTGGTCTTTATACTAGCTTGTGGCCTGTAACAAACTCTCAATCTCCTTTCCTACCCATAATACACCATCCCTAATTTCCTTAGGATCCTATTTACAGCTTGAGAGAGACAGAAACTACAAAAGAATTGCCATACCTGGAGTTCATCAAAAGGGACATATGGTATCCCTGACAGTCTCATTCCTCCAGAAGTCATTTGTGAGAAATGGAGGGGGATGGAGGCTGGAGAGTTGAGGAAGAATGAAAATAGACAACACAGATGGAACGCTGAGGTAAATACATCTTTATCTGATGTTAATTTTCATTCATTCCTCAATGATGGGACAGAGTCCCCAGCTACCTGAATTTCTGAGTGGACTCTAAGAAAGGATATTCCTGAGTACGGCTGAGCCAAAGACTGCTCTTCCGCTCGAGACCAGATCTAGTTTGTAATGAGTAATAAAGGTATGCAGATTTGACCAAGTTGCAGCTGCGCATATATCGTCCATGGATGCTCTAGATTGGAATACAGTGGAAGTAGCCATATAGTTGGTTGAATGAGCCTTTACTGGTTTAGGTAAGGGGAGATTCAATTTGCTGTAGACAAATGAAATGTGTTCTATCAACCATCTAGCACATAGACACATAATTGTCTATGAACATCCAGTAAATGCAGCATATATTCTCCATTATTTGTAAAGTTTGGGAAGAATACTGGCAGTTTAATGGCCTGGTTAATGTTGGATTCTGACACCATCTTAGGTAGGAAGGAAGGATTGGTACGTAAGGTGACCCTAACCTTGTGAAAAAATCAAGTATGGGGGTTTAGAAGATAAAGCCTGAAGTTCTGAAATTCTTCTAGCAGATGTAATTGCAACTAAAAGCACAGTTTTCCAGGTCAAAAATTTAAGATCACATTTAGCTTCAGGTTCAAAAGGAGAATTTGTTAAGGCTTACAGCACCAAATTTAAATCCCATGGTGGTACAGGATCTTTAAGGGGGTCTGAGTAAAAGGGTAACTTTCAAAAAGATTTTGCACAGTTTAGAGGAAGCCGAGGATGAATTCTGAACCCCCCACATGAAAGTTAGAGATAGCTGCATGCTGAACTTTAACAGTCGATAAGCTAGCACCTTGATTAAATAAACTCACTACAAGTTCAAGAACAGAATAAATCGGGGCTGAAAAGGGGTCTACCTGATTCTGCTCTACCCCAATATGCAAATCTTCTCCATTTACTTCTGTAGTTTCCTCACAGATGGTCTATGGGAAGATAACAGTGGAGAACAGACAGGCAAAGAGAGCATAGGTTGCCTAGCTATTATTGGAATTGGAGAAACCATGCAGTCAGTTTGAGATTTGAGATGTCCGAGTGAACCATGCCTGTAGGGTCAGATAGAAGGTCTGGAGGCGGATCCATAATCCAAACTGGGTACAGAAGATGAGGCCAAAGGAAGGGGAACCAAATCTGTTGAGGCCAATAAGGTGCAATGAGGATGACTTTGCTCTTCAACCTGGCTGCTTTCTGAAGGAATTTGGGAATTAAAAGAGTCAGGGGATACATGTACAGAAGATAAGGGGGCCAATTGTGGAGTAGAGCATCCTTCGGTGACTCCCCCGGTGGGGGGAATACGGCAAAGAAGCTGCTGCACTTGTTGTTTAGGGGAAATGCAAAAAGACTGCAGCAAGGCTGGCCTCACTGACAGAAAATCATGTCCGTCACTTTGTTGTTGAGAGATCACTCATGAGGTAGTAAGATGGACCTGCTCAGTTTGTCTATTATCACACTGGACTTCCCAGGAATAAACATTGCAGTTAGAAAGCGGTTGGAATAAATCACCCATTGCCACATCGTTAGAGCTTCTCGACACAGGCTGTAAGATGTGGTTATCCTTGTTTCTTTATATACCAAACTACTGACATGTTGTCTGTTTAGATCACAATTGTTGACAGAGAGAGAGAGACAGAGAGGGAGAGTTTTGGAATGCTTGCAAAGCCAAACGCACTGCTCTCATTTCCAGAACACTGATATGCACCCATTTGTCCTGGGTAATGACTTCCCAGTTTTTTGCCTGCAGAGCAATCTTTCCCCCTAAAGGAGCTGTCAGTTGAGAAGTGCTTGTAAGTTTTAATGTTAAGTCATTGAGACAGTTTACCATAGGGGGGAGTCTTACTACTCCCTGATTTGGAAGTGGGAGCCCTCCACTGTTTAGTCCTGTGCGTAGCCTGGGACTGAAGCCTGGGTGCTCTGCTGGTTCTGGGTTTGGACTGAGAAGGCCTGGAAGAGGCAGGAAAAGACCGATTCTTAGAGGGCCAATGCCTACTAAATCTTGAAGGTCGCACTTGTAGGAAATTTTTAACAGTTTGCATAGATTAGCTTTTTCCTCCATCTTTTTAAGAACTTCTTCTGCTTTGTTCCCAAACAGGCGGTCCTGATTTTAAGGGAGCATCCAGCAATTTAGCTTTAACATGATCTGGCAATGATTGCTCCTTAAGCCAAGCATACCTTCTAAGTACAGACCCAGTGACAGCAGCCCTGGAAGATGCCTCTAGTGAATCAAAACCACATTGCAAAGTATGCTTTCCAACCTGCTCAGCAGAATGCATTAAATCCTGTAAATCTTTATTTTCAGCACAATCAGGAATCAACATAATTTTCTGTTTAAGCAATCCAATGATATGCTGCTGATACTTTAACATATGAAACTGGCAGCTTAAGGCCCTAATGGCCAAAATTGCAGAAGTGTATACTTTCTTACCCCATCTATCCAGCGCCCTGGAGTCTCTATCAGAGGGGTAGGATTTTTGGCAGTAGTAGCCTTGATGCCCTTGGGTCCCTGTGGAATATTCTCAGGATACTTAGTAGGATTTTTAAAAAGGAACTTGTGAGAGTCAGGTACCCTGTAATATCTATCAGGTTTTCTGGTAGAAGGAGGTAAAGAGTCAGGGAGCCAAGCTAGATTCAGAAAAGGCATCATCAACAATGTCTAGTACAGGAGGGATAGCTAAAGGCATGTGCTGGGGCAGGAGTAAGAAATCCCTATGCCTCTTTTTAGAATCAGCGTAATCCTGGCTTTCCCAGCGAAAGTGCTCCCTAAGAGTATGCAAGGTTTCACTAAAAGAGAAATCCTCTGGGGGTGGGGGCAGAGGGAATAGAGTCCTCTGCATCAGAATCCTCATAGGTAGATAAGGGTAAATCCTGGTCATCAGATGAACAGAAATATCAGAATCCTGGTCAGAAGTATCCTAAGCAAATTCAGTCCTAGGTCTCTTAGAGGGGGAAGGTTGGCTTCCCCTGATTAAAGTAATAAGGTCTTCAGTCATTCTTATCATCTGTTTTTTAGGCATAGAGACCTGACCATGCGGTCTGGGCATTGGTTTTCTAGGCATAGTTCGAGTTTTAGGCCTTGAAGAAGAAGATGGCGTTGGTTTAATATGCAATTTGGTAGGCCTGAATACATCCTCAGAAGCCGGTGCCTGCACAGAAGCTCCAGACCCATCCAAGGTAGAGACATCTGCAGGTTCCACAGTTGAAGCATCTCGCGGCATACCGGACTCCAAATGGGTCTCAGTAGAAGCCTGCGAATCTGAAGTAGCGGGTATCTGGGGCTGCGAAAGCGCCTCAATGAGTACCGGCGAACTGGCGACTGGCTTAGGAGAAGCGTCGTCGGCAGCTTTGGACCTAGGCAGCCTGTCTCCATCCTTATCTTTGCATTTTTTCAGAATTTCGGTAGTTGGATGGCTTATCGAAGGCATATCTGGATAATTGAACCGAGTACTAAAATATTTAGAAGCGCAAATATCCAGACAACGAATAGTTTGTTGCTTAAATAAGGTACAAAACCGACAGCGAGGTACGTCGTGGTCAGGGCCTAGGCAAAGAATACAGTACGAATGAAAATCTTTGTGAGGTATTTGCTTTCCACAAGAAATACAATTATTGACTTTTACTGACATCGGTTTAGAGCAAGAAAAAGTTTTCCCAACGGGGTACTTAGCTTTAGTTGAAAACTTCGGTTCTGAAACTTGAAAACGAAAATTTCAGGAGTTGGCCGACCAGCACCTGCGAACTGCTTCTGCTTCGGGCACTGCACGGCAAGAAAGACTGATGTAATGGCGTCGGTTGCATGCTTTATACCCCTGACTACCTGATGTCATGGAAGATGAGACAGCAACTGACGCAGGACCCAAGACTTTGATTATCAGGCCGACTGAGGGCTACTGCAAGCAGATAACCCAAATGTGATGACTGCAACAGTGAAATACGAAGAACATCCTCTGTTCCACAAGTTCCTTCTTTGTAGCTGCCACCACAACCATTGCATTAACTGGTACCCCTTTACTCCAATGTTTCTCTTCCTACTGGTGGAGCCAGAATCATGTCTGGTCTCATGGGGATCAGCTCAAATGTATCAGGTTCCTTTCACACCCAATTAGAAACAAAATCAGTAAGTTTATCAGCAGGCAGAGTAACCCAGGAGGTTGATGGGCAGTCCCTAAAGCTTCAGAAATACTGACACCTCAGGAGTTGGGTTTTGGGCAGACCAACCACCCTTTTGTATCCAAATGAAACATCATCAGGTGGTGATTTGGGAGACCCTTCTCCCTCATCAAAGTCAGTAGCCTCCTCTTGCACTTCCTTTTCCTAGGGACATCTTCGGTGTGATGATCCAGAGAAGTATCAAAAGTCGGCTGTCTGACAATAGCCGGCTGGGTCGTCTGGAAGCTTTGGGCTGGCTGTCCCTAAGCAGTAGAATGCTGAGGATTATGGTGCAAAATCAACTAAGATATCAAGGGTGGATTCAAGCAAGGGGGAATGACCCATTTGACCTGCCAGAACTGAGAAAATCCTCTTCACAACCTCAAAAGCAGACCACTCAGGTCATAAGGAAGCTGATGGAGCTAAGATAGCAAGTTTCTGGCCCGCCACCTCCCTCGGCTCTGAGAGCAATCCGCCCAAGGTGGAAGCTAGAGCCGAGCTATCCAAAGCTGAAGCTCCGAGAGGAGGAGATGGCTCCAAAAACCTCGGAGTCAATCCTATCCCCTCAGATCTGATCTGGAAGCTTCGGCTCTGAGAACCACCTGGATCCAACAATGTCAGCGCCGGTGCACACACAGTAACAGATCCGAAGACAAAGCTCTCTTCAGGTCCGAACCAGAAGGACCCGGAAAGTTCGGATCTGAGGACTATAACACCACAGGTTAGATCAGAGAAGGAGCTGTTATTGGTGGAGTGGCAGATTGGCAGTGTTCCTGACCTGAAGGGGTAAGAACCATGAGGAGTCCCTTCTGAATTTTCTCCGTGAAAAATCTCCTCATCATCCTTTCCACATCTGCCTCCATGACACTTCTGGAGGAATGAGAGGGCACCACTGATGGAGACTTAGAATGTCACTCCAAAAATGGGAGGCCACCATGAAAGGGACCAGATCCACGCTAGGAGAATATACAGTATGTGGCAATGGTTTAGGATCTGGGGACTTCAGATCTGGAGTACATTTTTGGGATCTGAGGTTGTTGGACTAGAAAGATACTTGGTCAAATCTGAGGATGGTTGGATCCAAGGAGACTTTGGATCCAATTTTTCCCTCTTTTTCTTTGGGTCTGAGGACGTAGAAGCAGAAGAATCCAAAGATCTGAACCTTTTTGAAGGGTCCTTAGTTTTAATTTAAGGGGACTGTACTCCAGATATGGCTTCATAGAATGGAAAACTCTAAGATTAATGTATTCCTTCTCTTGGATAGCACTCGTGGATTGAAACTGCGGGAAGTACTGCAATATAATAATACTATAATTCTACTATACTATACTATACTATACTATACTATACTATACTATATTATACTATACTATACTATACTATAATTATTTGCATCTTACTCTGCTTTACCATCACAGTACTATCACCACCTCAAACTGTCTTACATTAACTCCAGGATTACCATATTCTCTTCTATTATACACACAAACTAACATTGCACCATAATTTTACTACTGACCAGTTACATCTCCCCCACCCCTCCTATCACAAACCGTAGGGCAAAACACCTAACCTCATTGTCAAAGCCCACCCTGAAGTCAAAACATTTCCAACCTTACCTTTAGCTGCACATATATCACAAGATAACAATATCTGTTTACACCTGATATTACATTCTAACACATAAATACCACGTTTACTATTTTTAAACACACTATCACAGCTGACATGCTCCTCCTAACCTACCTAGATTCTTTACTCTTAATTCTCAACCTTGCTACAGCTAAATCCTCACTTATCCCCACACACCAATACACATCAACAACCTCCACCAACCATCACCCCAATAAACTACACAGCTTCTCACATATCTACTCCCAGCTTTTCCCCTATACCCTCCCATATTATTCAAGCCACAAATTGACCTCCTCACCTCCTGTGAAACCACACTTGATATCAACACCATCACCTTGGAATAAAAAACACTTCCCATGGTACTCCTACCTCATTACTTACTTACTTAAATGTGGAGACATACATCCTAACCCTGGTCCACCCTCTAATCTTAACCACAAGAGTAACCCCAACGATTTAAACATACTTACACTGAATCTTAGAAGTATATGTAATAAAAAGCCCCACTGCATGCCTGGATGGATCAAAATAAACCTGCCATACTAGCCCTTACAAAAACATGGCTACACCCCGGTGTAAAAGACTCAGAAATAATACCTCCAAACTTTGCAATAACCAGAAGAGACAGATCTAAAAAAAAGGGGGGGGGGGTAGCCCTTCTATATCCCTCTATGCTCAATATCACACCCTACACCAGTAATATGCCAACCTTTTCCAATGCCGAAGTACCAATCTTTTTTTGTGAACCTCAACATATCAAAAATAATTTGCATAATGGTAATATATATCCCACCAGGTAACAATATACCAGTGTTGGAAAATATTTTGTCTTGGACATCCTAAACAATAAACCTTGAAACAATAATCTTAGGCGATATAAATATAGATTGGTAAACCATAGCTTCCAACTCCCCCACAAATAGTATAAATCTGTATGATTTTTCTCAACTTATCAATACTCCAACAAGATACAGCAAGGTCCGCTATTGATTGGCAGTAGATTTTTATGGTGCCGAGTTGCCAGCCCGACGTCCAACATTCAGTGAAGGCACGCCCATTCACGCATGTCTTTCGAACGCCACTCGACCGTGGGGAGGACATGTAAACTCCACACAAAAGGCGCTCCAGCCGAGACTCAAACAGGAGTACATCTTGCTGTGAGGCGACAACGCTACCGCTGCACCACCGCGGCTACTATGAAAATTAAATTGATATAAGGAACAGTGTAATGAAGGATAGTACAACTAGTCATGTCCTTATATTTTCAGATTATTAGCAAATAGATCCTAGTAGGGAAAATAGGGACAAATTACATGTTGTTTAACCTATAATAGTTGCACTACAGAAAAAGAAAAAGTAATTAAAATGGGGTATATTTGGAAATAAAAGAGAATCTGATGTGGATAGTATGAATGTTCCAAGTAACAAATTCTCTGTTATACAGAACAGGTGAATGTGAACAATACATACAGCCAGAAACATAGTACTTTTAAATGTTTAAAATGCACATCCTTTAAATATATAAAACCTGTACTGAAATTAAGGCAATACAGAAGATGACTTGCTAATGGAAAACATGACTGGTCCTAGATGATCTTAAAAGTAGGTTTTAGCATTGTCCTGTATTTATGCCTGATGAAGCACTTAGCATTAATTTAATAAACTTGTTACCTTTGCGGTTCTAAGGCAGATTTTTTTTTTCTTCTGTTTTTGTAACTTGCTTGCATTCCTGGCTCTAATTGCCTGCTTGAGCTCCCTTTGGTTACTGCAGACATTCTTTTGTCACATTTGCACTTCATCCTTCTGAGATGCTATGATTAAACGTTACCAACTATTGTTTTTCAAACACATTTTTATTCATACATTTTAAAAACAGAATCATAAAAGCCACCTAAAAATGTGCTTAGCAAAAATTTTTCAATTTCTAATATTTTATGGTAAACTTCTTTACAATTACAAATGGTGCTATCATCTTACTAAATAATAATTAAACATCCAATTTGTATTATCAACAATACTTTATATGCCAGAATATTGTTTCATTATCAAAAATTATCTTTCCTGTGCCCCCACTCCCTCATCCTCTTATCTACATGAGAGCTCACACATTCCATGATACTGTGCAGCCAGCATTTCATTAACTTATCCTTTTACCTTTCTTCACCTACCCATCTCATTGTTTAACCAGTTCCTCTTTACTAAGATTCACTTCCTCTAGCATTCTTCTTACCCTCCTGTTTTCTCTAGTTTGACATTTACTCTGTTCAGCTAATATTTGCAATTCAACTGTTAACCCAGATTCCGCCTGTCTGTGTCAGCATCCCAAAACCCCATTAAAAAAAAAAACTACTTATTTACTCATTTCATGTTGTAAACCACTTTCCATATCCCTGTCACCTCTGCACAAAACTTTAAAAGCTTTACAGAGGCATTCCATATGTGAAAGTTATCTGCCTTTTCCTCCCTACCAAACATCCAACATCGATTCAGTCTGTTGTACCAGCGTTGCTTTAATTTCACTGAAGTTTTAAACCACCTACACAATATTTTAATTTAGGGCCCAACTCTTCATATAGCCTTATACCCTCCTTCCATATCCTTTCCTTCTCCCACCAACTGTACATCAGTTTCTCCATAACCTCCATGCTTTACAACATTCCTAGGTCACCATATATCCTGCCTATTCTCACTTCCTCCTCTCCGTCTAGACCTCCTTCCTATTTCTTGGACAAATTTCTGTCTTGTTTATTCCCATATCATTTGTCTTTTTCAGTATAATCCTTCTGTATTCAAACCATGAAAACTCCCTAGCCTACAAAGTTGTTGCACCTCATTAAACCCTTTGAACACTGCCTCATCTCCTTCCCTCAATAAGTCCATGCACTGAGTCACCAATTTTTTGGCCCAGCTTTTTAAAACCTCCCTCTATCTGTGGCTTGCCATCTACATTTTCTTTCAGAACAAACCTTTTATTCCAGAAACCAGGGAATATTCCCAACCTCCCAAGCAGCTCATCCTAAGCTCTTTATACTTCCACCCTTCCTACCTATGCTCATCTTATGACTCATTTCCCACTGCACCTCTCCTACCATCCATGTTCTCACCCTAGCAAACGTCTATGCCATTTTGAGCACTACCATATATCAGGAAAATTCAGGTATAATCCTGCTTCCTTTTTTTTATTATTTCATTACTCCAGTATTACTAATCTTTATGTTATGCATTCCATACAAGCTTATTTTGTATTATCGAAATACATATTGCATACTCCTCTTTGGACTTAACACTAACATGACTCACCGGATATTACACCAAGGGGTCATCACTACCCTCACTTCATCTATAATACCACTCAGAGATCCTACTCTATCACACCACTTATCCAGAAAGATCCATATCTAATTCTGTAACTCAACTCCTAATTAAGGTTTTATCTACCAGGACTTTACTCTAACCCCAATGGTATTTCTCCCATATCCTATAAGTTCCCATCCTCCTCACCATAATCACCACAGATTTCTGAGGATGTAACTTTAACTCCATCTCTTTGCCAAACTCCCTGAAAATGCCCAACACCCCTGATAATGTCAACTCTACATCTTGCAACAGCAGTATGAAGTTATCTGCAAATACACTGAAACTATTTATCTCTTTCTCTTCAATTTTCACCTGAAACAATTCCTCACCGTTTGGTCAACACTTCTGCTATGAAAAGAAAAGTAGAATTGTATAAGTCCTTCTTACCTTTAACAGTAGATGTTTGAATTTCTCATTGCCTCACTGGCATTTTGGGTTGTCTGACAAGGTAACCTAGTACTGGCCAGCTTTCAAAAGCTCAGACTCCCCCCACTCTCTCTCATCCTGAAAGAGCTGATTGGGTGAGAATATCCTGAGAGGGAAACCATCAGCTGTCACTGGAAGCGAGTGTTCAAGTGTTTTTGCTTCCGCAAAGAAGAAGTGGAAAATACCTGAAGCTAGAATCATCTAGCAAGAGTAAATTCACAGCCATTCACAATGTTGTTGTTGTTGTGTCTTTCGGCTTTTCCCAGTTAGGGGTCGCCACAGCGGAACTCTGGTCCACTAATGATTGGCAGTAGATTTTTACGTGCCGGGTTGCCAGCCCTGATGCACAACCTTCAACGAAGGTACGCCCATTCACGCATGTCTCCACACAGAAGACGTTCTAGCTGAGAATCAAACAGGACATCTTACTGTAAGGCGACAATGCTACCGCAGCACCACCACTGCAGTTCACAGCCATTCACAATACCACATAAAAAAACGAATGTATCAAATAACAAATCAAAGAGGTTGAAACCCACCTCAACTATGCATGATCAGGGCTGAGGGGTGCCACTGAGACAGTGAGGAATTCCAACATCTACTGTTACAGGTAAGTAGGACTTACAAAACTGTACTATGTTTATCATTCTTACTGCCCCAATGGCATTTGGGTAGATTTCCAAAGTTACCCTACCTGGGAGACAGAAGGATAAGGATCCAGGAGCCCTTGGAGAATGGACCTAGCAAAGCCTGCTTTGGGCCTTAAAAAGGAATCCAGTTTGTAGCGTTTTGTGAAGGTATAAACAGAAGACCAGGCTGCTGCCTCTAGAATGTTTCTAGACTCCACCCCTTTCCAATATGCCACTGAAGATAAGGCCTTAGTTGAATGAGCTTTAACCTTGCCTGAAAAAGATTAAACATGGTGAGAGTAACAGAAAACAATAGCAGGGGACAACATTCATGCAATAGTTTTCTTAAGAGACAAGTTGTTCTTTCTTAGCCCCATACAGGAAACGAACAGCTGATAAGCATTCCTAAAGGGCTTTGTTCTTTCAAGGTAATATCTGAACTGCCTATGAGCATCCAAGGTACAAAGAATCTTTTCTCCCTTGTTTTTTGTGTCAGGATAAAATACTGGGAGATCAATGGCTTGATTCAGTGTAAATTTGGAAACAACTTGAAGCAAGCATTACCGATTACTGTGTAACACAATCCTGCTCTTTTGAAAAATCAGAGAGAGTTGGACCACCGTGACAGCTTGCAGCTGAAAGACTCACCTTGCAGATGCCAGAGCAATGTGTAAAATAGTCTTCCAAGTAATGAACCATAAATTAGCATGACACGCAGATTCAAAAGGAGGTAAGGTCAATTTTTCAAAAACAAAGTTGAGATACTAAGGAGGGGGAATTTGCTTTCGAAAGGGTAGTACAACATGCCTTTTATAAATTGTTTGACCACAAAAAGAGATGAAAGAGGGGTATCCATGGATAGACAAGCAGATATGGCCAGAAGATGCACTTTGATAGAAGCGTAAGACAAACCACTTCTAAGAAGCTCACACAAATATTTCAAAACTAGAGAGGTCAAAAGCCTTTTGGAACCTCTTTTATTGGCTAGGTACCACACAGAAAACCTTTTCCACTTGTAAATATAAGATTTTCTAGTTACTCGCTTTCTTGCCTCCTTGAATACATGCTGCACTTCCTCATGGAGCAAGTGCCTACATGGTATCAAAACAGAAACATCAGACAGTCTGATGCAATTGCTCTAAGCTGGGATGTACTACTTGCCCCTGATGTCGTGTGAGCAGATCCAGTCTATGAGGAAGCTTGTGGCAATTGCCCTTGGACAATTCCATTAAAAGGGAGAACCAACTTTGCCTGGGCCAAACAGGGATTAACACAATGTCCTTTGGTAATTCTTTCTGAATCTTTAGGAGCACCTTGAGAATCATTGGAAAAGATAAAAATGCATACAGCAACAAGTTACAAGTAGAACTTTATTGTCATTCAGACCATACAGGAAGAGCACAGCTGAAAAAAAATACATTTCTCAAATCTCATGTGCATACCTAACCATGGGAATAAGAGTGTCTTTTTTCCAAGCATGGCTGCAAGGATGTCTTGAAAAGAACTATTTTGTTGTCTGTTCTAAAAGGAGAAGAACACATCTATCTGAGGTGTTTCCCACATCTGGAAGAAGTTCTGGAAGACCTCTATATTGAGCTTCCGCACATGAGGGTCTGTCCTGGATCTGCCTGGTCTGTCTGTCACTGTGCTTTGTTCTGATAGAATGTATGAGTCCTGAAGTTTTAGAGAATGCTGTACAGCCAGCTCCCAGGCTATCATTGCTAAATGGCAAAGAGGGTATGACCTTGTACCCCCTTGCTTGTTCATGTACTACATCATGGTAGTGTTGTCTGTGACCACTAGAAGAAGTGGAGTCCATAAATGGTGAAGAACATTTAAGGCACAAATAACTGCCAACATCACTTTTAAGTTTATCTACTTTGGTGTATCCCGAGGACCCAAAACGCCTTGCACTTGAAGTCCTATAGACACTACTTCCTGTGAAAAATCTGAAGAGCCTGTCTGTACAGACTGGGCTGGGGTCTGAAGGGAGAAGGGGAGTCCTGGATTCAGAGACACAGGATCTCTCCACTATTGCAATTCCTGTATTACAAATTCCAGTAGTGGAAACTGGAAATCCAAGGGCTAATGGTGCTGGGTTCAACAATTCCTCAAGTACCACTGAATGTTTCTCATGTGCAGCCTGGCTAGTACTATCATATGGATCATTGATGTCATAAGGCCTAGAATTTTGAGGACATCTCCTACTGAGACCACATCTAGAAGACAGAAATCCAAGAAAATGCCTTAAAAAGTGAGAATCTTGTCTTCTGGCAGGAAAGCCATCCTTTTTACAGTGCCTATTCAACACCTCATGAAAGCAATTTGTTGAGAGAGTATGAGGAAGAACTTTCAAAAGTTCAGCTTGAAGCTCGTGGAAAAGGAGGGATGTGACTTTGCCTAAGGACTCCCAGCACCCGGATACAGAATCTGCACTAATTAGCAAGTCATCTAAACAAGGAAAAATGTGGATACCTAAGGCTCTGCAAAGCTCAACCACTGGGCCAGACACTTTGTAAACACTCAAGATGCATTAGATAGCACAATCTTCTTCCAGCTTTTCCCAGTTAGGGGTCGCCATAGCGGATCACAGTCTGCACATGATTGGCAGTGGAGTTTTATGGTGTTGAGTTGCCAGCTCGGCACCCAACCTTCCACAGAAGGCACGCACATGCACGCAGTGGAGTTTTACGGTGTCGAGTTGCCAGCTCGGCGCCCAACCTTCCACAGAAGGCACGCACACGCACGCACTCATGCCTACGGCCAATTTAGTGTGTCCAATCCACCTACAGCAGGTCTTTGAGATGTGGGAGGAAACCGGAGCACCCAGAGGAAACCCACGTGACCACAGGGAGGACATGCAGACTCCGCACAGAAGGCACTCCAGCCGAAGATCGAACCGGAGAACCTCTTGCTGTGAGGCGGCAACGCTAACCACTGAACCACCATGGCTCAGAAAATTTAATGAAATTGGGAACAATAAGAATATCCTGATAATAAGCCTCCTTGATATCTAGAATCATCATGAAACAGTGGTCCAACAACAATGCTGGGACCGACTGCAATGTCAGCATTTTGATTAAAGAACTTTTATAAAGTTGTTTAAAAAGGACAAATCTAGGATGGGTCTTCAGGAGTGCTCCTTTTTTTGGTACCAAAAAAATTCTGGAGTAAAATCCTTTGTCTTTGTGTGTAGCAAGCACTGCTGCTATGACCCCTGATACTACCATGTGATGGAGCGCTAGGGGAAACAGCTCTGTCTGCTCTGGTGGGTGTGGGGTAATTTCCCTGAAATAGGGAGGATTTTCTACCCAATGTTAAGTGTATACTCATACTCTGTGAATTCTTCACAGAACCAATTTTTCTGAGATTATTTGTGGCCAAGTTGCAGGGTTGAGAGACAGCTAGGGGAAGGAGGAAGAGAAGGAAGGCAAGGATGTGTGTGTGTGTGTGTGTGTGGGGGGGGGGGAGACAGGCATATGTTGTGGCTCGATGTAGTCATTCCTTTGCAGGGGCTGATTCTTTTTCAGAAAGGAACCCCTCTTGTTTGGTTTCAAAGAATTATTCTCTTGCCATTTCATTTTCGATCGTGCATTTTTGTTTGGCTGGTATTTTTGTTAGTTTTGCCCCCGTGAAGTAAGACAACTTGTTTGGGGAGAACTTGGGTACAAAAACATCCTGGATACCCCATGCATTAATTTGCCTCTATTATCCCACTGTCTGAGAATTTGTGTAACCGACGGCTCAAACACCAATCCAGAACTTAAAGGTGCATTCAAAATTTCAACTTTCAGTTCATCAGAGAAGTTCTGATTATTTAACCAAGCATGCAGTCTTAATACAACGGGCGAAGTAGCATTCCTCATGACTGTATCTGCACAATCAAGTACACCTCTCAAAGCATGTTTCAAATTCTGAGTTAAATTATAAACAATTTCATTCAGAAAAAGACATTTGTTTGGCAGGTTAGGATGCAGGAAAATCATCCAAACGTTATACACATTGTAAAATAAATGTCCACATAAAGCCCTGATAAATTTAACATTGTATTCTAAATGTTAGGTTACTAGATCTAATAATTTTGCTCTTTATCAGGAGGCATTTGAGCAGCCAGCTGAGAAGACCACAGCTGGGTCAGCACTCAGATGAGGAAAGAGACCTATCACATCCGAGACGTTATGTTTTCTCTGAGCCATTTTAAAAACTGCTGGAATAGATACTGGTGTGCTGCTGGCAGCTTTATAAACATCTTCCAAAGCTGGTAAGGGGGGAAGGGGTAACCACAGAATGGTACAGCTCATCCTCTACAAGGTCATACACCCTGCCTAGCTCTGAGGTTGTTCCTGATTGCTCTCAAGAAAGCATCGCTAAATCTACAAAACATCTGAGGAACAGTGAACACTTGTTTGGACTTAAGCTCGAGTCAACATTCCAAAGAATCAGAGTGACCGGACACACTGTCAACTAGGAAATCACCACTGTCCTAGTGCCACGTATGGTAACACAACAACCAGAATTAGCTGTTTACAGAACACTCTTAGCCAGTGAAACCACATCAGCCTTATAAACAGTTATAATCTTATTATCAGCTGTATGATGAAGCTTCTGTTTCCTTTTCTTGTGAATGTCACTAGGTAAAATATCTGGGGACAGAGTATTGTGTCTGGCAAGAGTTCTCTTACCCCAGACTACTCCTGCACCCGTAGGACTTCGTTCTTCCAAACCTGTGCCAGATGCTGCAACAGCCCCACAGAATGTGTCTAAACCCTGTTCCACAGTGACCGGCAAAGCTACACCAGACGGAGATTGGGCAAAAGGTAGTAGCCTGCACGCTGAGCAGTGGTCCCAACAGAATCACTATCTATAGGTTGAGGCATATTTTTATTTAGTTTTTTTTTTCTTTTTAGGTGCAACCAGATTTGATGTGTGTGTGTGTGTGTGTGTGTGTGTGTGTGTGTGTGTGTGTGTGTGTGTGTGTGTGGGAGGGGGTACTAGAGGATTCATCAAGTCAGGGGAGAGAACACCAGCCAGAGTAATAAACCTACAGTACTGGATAATGTATCACAATAATCACTTAAAGGTTCTACTAATAATGTCCTCACCAAACTAAACTCTGCCAAGCTGTCCTATTATCACAAAAATAGTTTGAAATGTGTCAGAATTCTTTTACAATTCACAGAAGTTAAAAAATTTCCAGTCTTCAAAGTCCAAATACTAAAGTAACCAATGTGCCAAACCAGTGTTAAAAAAATAGCTCAACACACATTAACCATGTTAAACTGTAAAAAAATATAACATTTGATAGCAATTTAAATTATACTTTCTCGTCAGAAAGCATAAAATCTCTGCAGTATTTTCAAATAATTTAATTTGTGGAAAAATCGCAAACCACTGTTGAAAACACATAGAGTGGAGTCGTACATATAGTAAATAATTTATAAATGTTGAAAAATCAAGTTATGCAATATATTCCTGTCAAAAGATGAAAATAAAGTACAGTAGCAATAGTGAAGACAGGTACAATTAATTTGTGATTCTGACTGCACGAAAACACACCCAATGTCTAACAGTACACATACACAGTGTACTTCTGACAGAAATACTGAAAGTTTCCTAAGAAACAGTAAAAACAAGCATTTGTCAAAGTCAGAAGCTGAGGAAAAACTGCTGCAAGCAGAAATTCCCACAAGAATTACTGTAAACAGAAACATAAATATAAAATTAAAAATAAATATTTTAAATAAACATAAAAATAGAAAGAGAATAATAAATCTAATAATGAAAAGAGAGGAATGAGGTCCCCAAATGGGGCTTATCTGAGCAGTAGGGTGGAAAAAATCAGCTTTGGATGCTGTGAAGACTCAGAGGGCTTTCTTTTTTCAATGGCAGAAAAATACTGACCACTCACTTCCTGTGATAGCTGAAGGTTTTCTTCTCACAATGTGCTCAGCCAATCAGCTGTCAGAGGAAGAGAGAGGGAGGGATTGTGAGTTTTTGAAAGCTGTCCAGTACTGGATTACCTTGGAAGATAACCTAAAGTGTCACTGGGGCCGTGGGAATGATGAACATATCACTGATAGATGTGCTTTAATAGAAAAATATGCCAGCCCTGAGCTGAGTATTTCACACAAGTAAAATACAATGACAGGAGTACTCATCCTCTTTTCTGGCACCAAATAGAAAATCTCTTCCACATGGAGACATAAGATTTTTTTGTAACAGGTTTTCTAGCCTCCTATAATAAATGCAGCATGTCCTCTGAAAAAAAAAATACCTAAAAGGGATTAAAATACAATCATCCAATGAGTTACAGTCAGAGTATATATGTTTGTATGAATGATAGAGGCCCTTTGTTGTGTGAACAAGTCCATCCTGTGAGGTAACCTGTGAATAATTCCCTTGGCCAGATTAAAGAGAAGGGAGAACTGGTGCTACCTGGATGAAAAGGAGTCACCAGCCTGATTTTTGGTTTGTCCTTTTTGATTTTGAGAAGAAGCTTGGAAATCAGAGGGAGGGAGGGATGGAAAGCAATAAAGGAATCTTTCTATCCAAGAGAAAGGCTTAATGTCCATTTTCCAACTCTCTGGGCTTTATACTGTTGTGCAGAACAGTCTGAGCTGCCTGTTCCAAGGGAAGGCAAAGACATCCACCTATGCAGTACCCCATAGATAAACAATATGCCAGAAGAGCTCATTGTTCAGCATCCATTTGTGTGGATCTGCCTTGGATCTGCTCATGTAGTTTCCCAGAGTGTTTCAGAGGGGATGTAAACTGCCTGCAAAGATAGATTGTGCTGAATGGTTATGTCCTGGGCAGTCATTACACATTTGCCAAGGTGACGGGCTCTTGTCTCGCTCCTTGCTTGTTTATGTACCACATGACAATGGTCATGTTTTCTGAGAGACAGCACCACAAGACTGACGGTGGTGTCTGCCAGAACTCAGACAGCACATGGAGACCAAAGGTGATGCAAGGATTACAGGGCGAGGATCAGAGCTTTCATCTCCTTGATATTTATGTGATGCTTCAAGTCTTATTTTGACCAAACACCCTGGACTTTTCTGTTCGGGGAACATGTTCCCCATGCCATGGTTGAAGCATCTGTGTAAATATCCTGCAAGGGCAAGAAAAACAGAAATGAGACTCCTGCATTGAGTGATATCTGGTTGAACTACCAAAGAAACTCCTTCTTGATAATGGGCAAGAAAGGAATTGGGAAGTTCAGAGGTTGGCAATACTTTGCCCAAACAGATTTCAGATACCACTGAATTTACTGAAATGATACCACCACTTTCTCATGTGATGTCTGGTCAAAGATATCATTCGAATCCTGTGCTCCAGGACTCTCAGCATCTCATGGATTTTGCCTTGGGGAAGAAATGTTGTAATTGAAACAGTATTGAGCCTGCATCACAGAAACATCAGATTCTGAGAAGGAAGAAGCGTGGACACTTAAAGTTTAAGCTGTATTCCAGGCAGTGAAACAGGTCTACGATAAAGTTGAGATCTCTAAGATTTTTTTCATCTGAAGAAGCCTGACTAAGTATTCCAATCAGACAAAGGGAGATATGAATCTTCTGAAGAATGCAAAAAGAAATTACCAGAGCTGGGCAATATAAAAATACATTGGGGCAGTCAAAAGACCAAATGTCAAAGTAGAGAACTGAAAGTGAAATTGAAATGTACAGAATCTTAAACATTTCTGGTGCTCTTAAGTTAATATGGTGGGAAGAAATAGCCAGGAAACTGTTATGGCTAGGCTTGTATAGGCCCTATGGCCGATAGCCTAGTACCAACCTATGAACCTATGCATCTTTTATGCCCAGAGTCAGCAACATAGCCAAAAATGGTATCCTTATCCAGAAGGACATTTAAAAGTTTGGAGTTAATATCATCTGGTGGAGACTGTAGTTTAAGCCAAGAGAATCTCCTCAGAATGGAACCAGAAACATCTGCTCTGAAAGATGCAATACCTACATCATCACTGCATTTTAATGAATTTCTAGCCACACACATGGAATAGTTAATAAAATAAACATTTTATGTTTTACTGTGTGAATCAAGCATATCTGACACTAAGATTATTGAGGTAATCCAATGATAGACAAAAAAATACCTGATCACATGGGTCTGTTAACTCGAGGTCCAAAAAGAAACAGCATAAGATGTGATAACTTTTTTTTTCGTATTTGTCAGCAACTTTTCTAGCTTTGTCATTACACAATGCACTGGAAGACAGAAACAGCTTGGCAGGTTTATCAGATTCCAGGGAAATGACAGCAGGGTCAGATAAAGAGTTTTTATAACGGGCATTAGGAACCTTATAGAATCTAAAGAAATAGCAGAAATGGCCAGCACTCCAGTAGCAAGATTACAATCCACATTTATTCATTTATTGAGCAGCCAGCGGATCAAAACCATATATAGTCATATACATGGTGCACCAGGTGGGACTTGAACCCACAATCCCCAGCTGACCAATTTAGACTATACTTTCTTGTCAGAGAGCATAAAATTTCCACAGTTGTGTCTTTCGGCTTTTCCCGGTTAGGGGTCGCCACAGCGGAACTCCGGTCCGCTAATGATTGGCAGTTGATTTTTAGGTGCTGAGTTGCCAGCCCTAACGCACAACCTTCAACGAAGGTTAACCCATTCACGCATGTCTACACGCAGAAGACGCTCTAGCTGAGAGTCGAACCAGTCAGCATCTTACTGTGAGACGACAACGCTACCACAGCACCACCACCGCGGTGTATAAAATCTCCACAGTACTTTCAATTTCCACAGTACTTTCAAATAATTTAATTTGTGGAAAAATCGCAAACCAATGTTGAAAACACACAAAGTATTGTCATATATATTTTTGTGTCTTTCGGCTTTTTCCCGGTTAGGGGTCGCCACAGTGGAACTCCGGTCCACTAATGATTGGCAATAGATTTTTTAAGTGCCGAGTTTGCCAGCCCTGACGCATAACCTTCAACGAAGGTACGCCCATTCACGCATGTCTCCACACAGAAGACGCTTTAGCTGAGAATCGAACGGCACAACGTCTTGCTGTGAGGCGACAACGCTACCGCAGCACCACCACCGCAGGATAAAGTAGTGCCATATATATAGTAAATAATTCATAAATGTTGAAAAATCAAGTTCTGCAATATATTCCTGTCAAAAGAGGAAAATAATGTAGAGTAGCAATAGTAAAGACGGGTCTACTTCACCCTGCCAACGACAATATCATATTGTCGGCACCAAAATGTTGAAAGTGAAACTCATTGCGTGTGTAAATGGAAATCTCCGTAAGGGGATATTTCCATTTACTGCAATGTAGTGCGATCTCAGAGTTGGTATATTTAAGTAGCGGGGGGTGTGGGGGGTGCAGGGGGGCTTACCCCCCTGCATAGAGCAATTTGATTTTTGGCCTTTGCACCCTGCCATATCAGTTTTGTTGACGTTTCAACCTTACAGAATCTCTCAGGTTTCCTGAGAACAGTGGTGCTGAGATTCTGGATTACGGGAACAGTGACAAAAGATAGCTTGTAAAGCTTCCAAAACTGGTGAAATAGCTGAAAGCTTTGAAAAAACCCATTTATAAAAGATCATGTTACCTTATTTTTTACTTTTTGCATATGTGATGCCTGCTTAACTTCTCAATGGAAATGATGCATTATTTTTAACTATATGTGTCCCCAAAGGAAAGCTCCTCTAAAGGGGAATCAGCAGACATAGTAACATCTACCTAAGTTTCAAACATACAGACGAATGTATCAGGGAAGAGTAAGCCAAGGAATGTATATCTAAGTCAGAAATAGTCTCCTTTCCATTTTCAGAACCATAGGGTGGAGCAGAAGAAAAGAAATGAAGGGGCCTAAGAGACATGAAAGTTTTAAAGAGTTCCTTTGAAAAGTCATACCACTCCTTCTGAAGGTACCTAACAGAAGAAAAAGAAGGAGTAGCATGCTTAATCTTCTGCTTCTGTTTAGTAGAACATAAGCTTGCACATGAAGAAGGTCTGAAGGCATCCAGACAGGGAAAATTTCACAATAAAAATATTAATAGCACAAAGATGTAATGCAGAAAAGACGATTAGTAAAGCAGAAGTTAAAGAAATAGAGGCTGAAGTTATGGAGTGCCTGCGAAGTGAAGGATTTAACGTAGAAGGTCTAAAACAGACTACATCACAGCATGATGGAGTGAGTCCCCAAAATAAGGAAAAACAAGAAGATGAGGAGACATGTGAAGAAGAAATATGGACAGGGGAAAGGAAAAGAGATTTAATATGGTGTAATATTTATGCAAATGAGAAAGCAAAACTAACCAGTACAAAAAGAGCAGCACCAAAGACATATGAAGAAAAATATAGGGAAAGGAATCCGGATATGGAAAACTTTACAATACAAAAAATTAGAAGACTAAGAGGAAAAGTAGAAAAAGAGATTAGTAATGGAGAAGTCAAAGAAATAGAAATTGAGGTTATAGAATGGCTGCAAAAAGAGAAGGATTCAGTGTAGTAAATCAAATACAGAAAGCACCACAACAGGATAGGGCAATGGCTATCCAAAGTAATGGGAAACCAGTGGAACAGGAAGCAATTGGTCATGTGCCATATCAAGACATTTTGGAGCCTTCCACAGGAAACCAGTATAAACGTTCATTTGAAGCTAGACGGCAAGGAAAGGGACAGGAAACTGAGGAAACTCTGATGCAGTCAATGTTGAGGAGTGATAGGCCAGTGAGTTCCCATATGACAGAACAACAGATGACAGGATGAAACTGAAGAGAATGTGCCACAGGAAGATGCTATAGAACTTTCAATAGAATGTCCGCAGGAAACGGAAAACAAGGGATGGAAGAAAATGAGTTAAGAGAAGAGTTGCTTGATTTAATACACAAAGACAGATATATCAAGATCAATGAAAGAAATAGACTGCAGAAGGTTAATAAAACCCCAAAAGTCAGAAGCTTGATAAAATAAATGAACACAGTAATTAGGACTGTCTATAGAGATCCAGAAGTAAACAGAATACATTACTGTGCTGCTAAATTAATAGCTGATAAAGTTCTACCACAGGAACACAGGGTAGCGAGGGAAAAGAGAGGTCAAAAGTGAATACCATCATGGAAATATCGAGTAGAGAAGCTATAAAGCAGCTAAGACAAGAAGAATCATTGTTAGAAGATTATAGAAGAGGGAACAGATCAACAAAAATACTAAGAAAGATGCATGCAATAAAAGCAATGTGCAGTATTAGAACAGACCAGGATCTATTATGCACTATTGGAGATAACAAACAAAAAATTTCAAAACAGGTGGAAAGACTTAGAAGATACGAAGATAAATATAAGGGAAAAGCACAAAATAAGCAATTTATTGATGACACAAAAAAGTTTTATAGAGAACTGGGAAATAAGGTAAAAGGAACTGAAAGACCGCCAAAAAATGAAGAAGTAGATACATTTTGGAGAAGTATCTATGAAGATCCTGTGGAACATAAAGATGTTAAATGGATAGAAGAAGTAAAAGAAAGAATAAGAAGTTTAAAGGTACAGGATATGAAATGGGATGAAATAACAGCCAGAGAGATTGAAACAAAGTTGAGAAAAGCCTCTAACTGGAAAATCCCAGGCCCAGATGCAGTACCTAAATTTTGGCTTAAAGTATTAACTTATTTGCACAAGGATTTAGCCATGAGTAAGAACTATTTATATGCGCACGCACTGGTTAACAACAGGAAAAACAATGCTCTTACTTAAGAGTAAACCTACAAGCTACCCTAAAACTTATAGACCAATAATTAGAAGTTATGTACCTACCATAACGTTCCATGTTAGTTGTCTTCTCTCGCCTTCTTTCTTGCTGGATGGGTTCGGAGCCGATCCTCGGCTCCGACTCGGCACTTGCTTTAGCTCGAGAACTCCTTTTACCAGATCGAGGCAACCCTATATCCCATGATGCAAGGCGGAACTACCTCAGATCTCGTTTGGCAGCTAACTTACCCTGCTAAAGACTATCCTAAGAGAACTAGGAACAATGGTTCCTAAAAGAAATCCTCATAACAACGTACCGGAGGAAACAATCTAATAGGAACTCTCCAAGATCTGTCCAGGCCAGGGGGAAGGAGGGAGGGCCTTAAGAAAGAAGGCGAGAAGACAACTAACATGGAACGTTATGGTAGGTACATAACTTCTAAATGTTAAGTTGTCAATCTCGCCTTCATTCTTGCTGGATGGGACCGTGTCCCTAGCACCTATATCCCGGGTGGCTCAATGGAACAGACTCTTGAGAACTGTGGAACCAAAACTGGCCCTATCTCTGGAGGCCAAATCCAACTTGTAATGAGAAACAAATGTATGAGGCGTGGCCCAAGTAGCCGCTGCACAAATGGTATCAATGGGTAGCCTATCCTGAAAGGCTGCAGAGGTGGATAGACTCCTGGTCGAGTGTACTTTTGGCTTAGAAGATAGTTGTTTGCCTCTGAGAGAGTACACATAGGAAATGGTGGAAGTCAACCATCTGGATAAGGTCACTTTAGAAACTGGAAGACCTATCCTGTTTTCTGCATAGGAAACAAACAACTGGTCCGATTTTCTAATTTGTTTAATTCTATGCAAGTAGTACCTGAGCTGACGATGGACATCCAAAAAATGCAGTTTCTGTTCAGCTCTGTCGGAATAGTTAGGGAAAAAGACTGGTAGATCTATAGATTGGTTAATATTGGTTTGAGATACAACCTTGGGGAGAAAGGAAGGGTTAGTTCTTAACGATACCCTGTCCTTATGAAAAACCAAATAAGGTGAACGAATGCAGAGAGCCTGAATCTCGGAAACCCTTCGTGCAGAAGTGACAGCCAGTAAAAATATAGTTTTCCACGTCAATAACTTCAAAGAACATGAAGCAGACGGTTCGAAGGGAGGTAGTATCAAGGATGCCAACATTAAGTTTAGATCCCATTGCGGAGGAGGATGCTTTATAGGTGGCTTTAGGAGAAAAACTCCTCTCAAAAAGGCCTTGCATAATCTATGAGACATAATGTTATTGTCATGCAAGCCGATATGATACTTGGAAATAGCAGCCAGTTGTACTTTGACTGTAGATGACGAGGATCCTGAATGAAAAACCTCCGCCAGGAAATCTAAAACAGAATGTATGGGAGCAGTAAAAGGATCAATATTTCTGGAGTTTGCCCAAATCGAAAAACGCCACTTGCTAGCATAAATAGTCCTAGTGGACGACTTCAAAGAAGACACTAAAATGTCTCTGACTGAGTCAGAAATCATTGGTAGCCTGGCTAGGGAAGGAAGTGGAGCAACCAAGCAGTGAGGTTGAGAGAATGAATGGCCCGGTGCTGCTGACCCGACTGGTGGATCAAAAGATCCGGAACTGGGTCCAGATGCCATGGCTGCACCAGAAGGTGACGATGCAGAGACGGAAACCAAATTTGTCGAGGCCAATATGGAGCAATGAGGATCAATTTGGCTCTCAAAGCGGTGGCTTTCTGAATGACTTGTGGAATCAAGGGAAAGGGAGGAAAAGCATAAAGAAGTCCCGAGGCCAATCCTGGGTTAGAGAGTCTCTCAGGGGTTGACCTGGAAGGGGAAATAGAGTGAAATAGTCTGGGCACTTGTTGTTTTGAGGGGTAGCGAAAAGATCGCAACAAGGAGTGCCCCACTTCAGAAAAATCTGATCCACTACAGATTGATTGAGAGACCACTCGTGAGGCATCAGAATAGATCTGCTCAGCCTGTCCGCCAATAGGTTGGACCTGCCGGGATGTCGTTGCTATCAGAAACCGCTGAGAAGAGATCGCCCATTGCCAAAGTCTGAGAGCTTCTCGACATAACGGATAGGACTTGGTTCCGCCCTGTTTGTTGATGTACCAGACCACGGACATGTTGTCCATTTGTACTGCAATAGTCCCCGTGGGAAGAAAGTCGTCAAGGGCTTGCAACGTTAAAAGCACTGCTCTCATCTCCAGGACATTTATGTGCAGATGGTATTCTATGGGTTGCCACGTCCCGTGGACCATCCTGCCCTGATAATGCCCCCCCCCCCACCCGATCAGAGAGGCATCCGTAGTGACTGTGGCAACTGGAGGAGGGGGAATAAAGGGTCGGCCCTGATGAAGAAGAGGGAAGATATCCACCAGCCCAGATGAGCCCTGCACGACTGTGTGACTAAGATTTCGTGTCTCATCGGAAGATTGTGGTACGACCACTGCGTGAATAACATCCACTGCAGGAGACGCATGTGGAAGCGAGCCAGTGGTAGAAGAACAATGGCCGCAGCCATAAGACCTAGAACCTTCAGGACAAATCTGGCTTTGATCTTGTTGCTTTGTAACAGAAGCCGAACAAATTTTGGATGTCCAGAATTCTTTGATCTGTTAGCCTGGCTAACATTTTGACGATGTTTAATTCTGCCTATAAAGGTGATAGATTGGCAAGGCAGCAGAGAAGATTTTTGAAATTTACTGAAATTCCCAATTTCCTGCAAAGCTGTAGGGTGTAGTCTCTGGACTGAAGAAGCTGACACTTGGTGGTGGCGGAGAGGAGCCAGTCGTCCAAATAAGGAAACACCTGGAATCCTAGACGTCTCAGGTGAGCTGTGACCACTGCCATGCATTTGGTAAACACTCTGGGGGCTGAAGTGAGGCCAAAGGGCAGTGCTCTGAATTGGTAATGACTGGTCCCTAGCGAAAGCGGAGAAACCTTCTGGAGCGTCTGTGAATCTTTATGTGATAGTACGCATCCTGAAGGTCTATAGAACACATCCAGTTGTCCTTGCCCAGAAAGGGCAGAATGGACTGAAGCGTGACCATCCGGAATCTTGCCTTCTTGACAAATCTGTTCAGATTGCTCAGGTCTAATATTGGTCTCCAATCTCCCGTCCTTTTGGGGACCAAAAAGAATCTTGAGTAGACGCCGGATCCTACTTGGTCTGTCGGCACTGTCTGGACGGCTCTTTTTTCTAGGAGTTTTGAAACCTCCTGTTCTGCCAAATCCCTTTGACCAGGTGAGATGTCTGGAAGGGATTGTAGAGGTACGGGAAACCTTTCGAAGGGGATCTTGTAACCCTCGGATATAATCGACTGTACCCACTTCTCTTGGGATAGGGATTGCCAGGCTACTGGGTACAGTGAAATCCTTCCCAGGACTGCCTCCAAGGGTGGACAGTCGGGCAACACCTCAGGGATGCTGAAAAGGCTTCTCAGGAAGAGACTCCCTGTTGCCCTGGTTCTGAGGACCCCCCCTGCCTCTAGGGCGGCGTCTATTATTGTTACCCCCTCTGCCTCTGGGGGTAAACTGACCACGTGTGTCCGGTGTAGCTCCTTGGGCTTTACGGAACCACATCTTCCCCCCCCTTCTGACCCTTGGGATATGGTCTAGAAGGAGTGGAAAATTGGACTCCAACGGCAGAAAGAGTTTTACCGTCCTGCTCACACCTGGTCAAGGTATCCTTCACCTGAGGTCCGAACAAAGCTGAACCATCAAAGGGGGTATTAGTGAAGGACGCCTTAAAGGTCCATAAAATTACACAGCCGCATCCAGGCTTGGCATCTAAGAGCAACTCCTGTGCCTGCGGCCCTGCTCGCTCCATCGGCCGCATAAGATATGAGCCGCATGGAGGAGTTAGATATGGAATTCAGGATAGCAAGCTGTGAGGCAATCTTTTCCTGAGCCCCAGCAGCAGAAGGATCCTGGACTACTTCACCCAGCTCTTTGAGAATATCCCGCTGAAGCCTGGTGAAGTGACAAAGATAATTCAGCGAACGCATAGCAAAGGTCGCTGAAGAAAACATCCGCTTTCCATACCTGTCCATGGTCCTAGAATCCTTGTTAGGAGGATGGACAGGTACTGAAGGATCCGCCAGTTCCTTCTTAGTGGCCGCCGCCACCACCATAGCATCCACCGAGACACCTTTGGAAAGGAACTGTTTATCCGAAGGGGCCGTAATGAATTTGGATGGTCTTCTGGGGATAGGTTCCACAGAATCTGGAGCCGCCCACGCCTTCCGAGCCACTACCTGCATAAGTGGGTCGAAAGGCGGAGACACCCAGGAGGTGGAGGGTCGGGATCCAAAAGCCTCCAGGTATACCGACTCATCCTCGGAGGGGTCAATGGAGGGCCAATTCCCCCTCTGTTTGAGGAGCTCAAGGATGTCTGAAAAGGAGACATCCTCAGAGGGGGACCGTGGGGAACCCTCCGACTCATCTAAGTCGGTATCAGATGTAGTAGACTCAGGGGAGTCTGTGTGTTTCCTCTTACACGTCCTCTTCCGAGGGGGTTCCCCTGCAGGATCAGGAGAAACCTCGGAAGAGGAGGAAATTCCCAGTGGGGAAACCTGGGGCGATGGATCCCTGGGCCTGTGAGCAAGAGGTTGGCAAGAGGCATCTGCAGGCACTGAAGAGGGAGGAGCTAGAGGGATGGACCGTTGACCAGGCTCAGAGGCCAGGACACTCCTCATCACCTCAAAGGCTCCTCACACTGGGAGGCCGGAACACACCCGCACCGAAGAAACAGGAATGGCCGGCCCCAAAGAGACAGAAGGCTCCAAGGCTGATGTCGGCGCCGAGCTTACCAAAGCCCCGAGAGGGAGGCGGGGTCGGACAAGGGTCCGATGCCACTAGCCCCTCGGAGCCGACAGTGGAAACCCGACGACCGGATCCCTCCAAGGAAGGTCTCAAGGAGGAGATCGGGCCGAGGCAGCGGAGCGAAGGATGTATCGGCTCGGCATCAAACAGTCGCTGTCCCGAAGCTCCGGCTCCGAACTCCGGTGTGGAGTCGGAGGAGGAAGTTCAAGGATTGGGGCTATAGCCGAAGTCTGTTGAGACGGGCTATGGAGCATTTGGGCCAGTGCCTGAGGCTTCAACAGCCTGCTTACCACCCTCTCTAAATCGTGGTCAGACAGCCTGGAAGATCTCGAAGATCGGCTCCGATGGCTCCGCTCCGACAAAAGAGGAGACCCCGAAGCCGAGTGGATACTCAGTATAGAAGGGGACCGAGATCTCTTACGGGTCGAAGCCATCAGAGCCGAAGTCCCTTGAACTCCAGATGGAGCCGAGGATATCTCGGCTCCGATGCTGGATAAAGTGTCGGCTCCAGCCGGAGCCGACAAGGCCACAGTAGTCAGGGTATCGGAGCCGGTCGGCGCCGACGGAGCCGGAGCCACCGGAGGAGGCTTGGACACTGTAGCCTGAGCCTTCGGTGGCTTAGGAGGTTTTCCTGACTCTAATTTAGGAGGAGAACCTTCTGGCTTAAGTAAGCCTCGGAGGATGAGCTTATTCCTCCTTTCCTGCAGGACTCTCTGGCTAAAAGCATGACATAAAGCACAGGAGTCCTGCAGGTGCAAAGGCCCCAGGCAATAAACACAAGAAGTGTGACCGTCTGTCAGAGACATTTTCTGACAGCACTGGTCACACTTCTTGAAGCCTGAGACCTTGCCTTCCTTTGACATCCTAAGAGGATGGAAACACAAACAATCCCAACAAACACACAAATTAATCCCTTACACAAACACACAGGAAGGGAATAACCAAAGGGGAAATAGGCCTGACTAAAAAACTTTAGATTAAAGATTGTAAAAAGTTTGAAAACAAGGGAATAGGGTGGGCTGTAACTAACTACAGACTAAACTGACACTAAAAGGGAAAAATAAACCCCTAACTAATCTTTTTCTTATTTCACAAAGAAAAACTTACCTCAGCTGGCAAAGGAGACCTCTTTCGCTAAGCGGCAAACGAGATCTGAGGTAGTTCCGCCTTGCATCATGGGATATAGGGTTGCCTCGAGCTGGTAAAAGGAGTTCTCGAGCTAAAGCAAGTGCCGAGTCGGAGCCGAGGATCGGCTCCGAACCCATCCAGCAAGAATGAAGGCGAGATTGACAACTTAACATCTTGTCTTCCAACGACGTATAAACTATACACGGGAATTGACGCAGACAGAGTTTATAGTCATTTAGAAGAAAACTCAATTATGGCAGTAGAACAAAAGGGCAATAAAGGGAAGTCATATGGAACAAAGGATCATTTATTGTTACAGTTATAGTGGAGAAATGTAAGAAGACGAAGAATCTAAGTATGGCATGGAATGACTGCAAAAAAGCATTTGATAGTATCCCATATTCATGGATAAAAGAGCACTTAAAAAGGTATAAGATACACCCTACACTGATTGACTACATTACAGCAACCATGAAACAGTGGCAGACCACTTTGCAATTAAGCAATGATAAAGGACAGATTATTATCCCAGGGATAAAAATTCAAAGGGGGATATTCCAGGGTGATTCTTTGTCACCGTTGCTATTCTGCCTTGCCATTAATCCATTAAGCTGTTTACTTAACAGCTTAGGCCATGGCTACAATCTGTCTCCTAGAAAACAACAAAGCCTAATGACTTCTCATTTTCTCTTTGTCGATGATTTAAAACTGTATAGCTCATCAGATGAGGAACTGAAAGCATAGCTGCAGGTTGTCAAAATTTTCAGATGATATTGGAATGCCATTTGGTCTTAATAAATGTGCAAAAGCAACCTTTAAAAAAGGAAAACTGCAGCACCAGGAAAACATAAGTTTGGGACAAGAATGTGATATAAAAGAACTTGAGCAGAGAGACTGTATAAAGACTTGGGAATTGATGAAGGATCAGCAATAAAACATGAACAAATGTGAATAAAACTCAGTAAGGAGTACTTTAGAAGACTTAAATTAATCCTGAAAACAGCATTAACATCTAGTAACAAGATCCAAGCTATAAATCAATTTGCTCTTCCTGTCTTAATTTATAGTTTTGGAGTGACTGACCTATCCCCAAAAAGTGTTGGATAGACTGGATATTAAAACAAGAAGGATGCTTCATACCCACCAAATGATTTATAAAAATCAGTGTATACCAAGATTATATATTCCCCGTTCTGAAGGCGGGATGGGCCTTCTTGAAATTGATTACATGTATAAATCTGCAATCGTGGGACTTCACACATATCTACTGACCTCACAAGATCCAAATGTAGTGAAAGTTTTGAAACATGAGGAGAATAAATCTAAGATGACGTCTCTGCTTAATTTAGCAGAAGCATATCAACGTCAAGAAGGAATGGAAGTCAAACCAGAAGTAGATAAAAACCAGGCAGCAACTGAATGTGCTAAAAAACAAAATAAAGAATATAAGGTGAAGGACCAGATGAGAAGGCAAGAAATGTGGAAAAAACATAAATATAGTTGCAAGTATAGAAAACTTCTGGAACAGCCTCATGTTGATCACAAATGAACGCAGGAATGGTTAAGGAGAGGTGAATTCACATCAAGAAATGAAAGGTTAATATTGGCAGCCCAAGATAGTGGGCTACGTACACACTGGTTTACAAAGTCCATTGAACATGTGGGAGAAACAGACATATGTAGGTTTTGTAAAACCAAAATGGAAACAGTCACACCTTGTTGCTGGTTGCAATGCACTAATGGCATAGGGATTGTATACTAAAAGGCATAATACTGTGGCGAGACTGTTACACTGGAGATTGTGAAAAAACATTATGGTATCAAAGTGGCTGAAAAACACTGGAAACATGAGCCACAAAGAATCATAGAAAATGGTGAAGTTTATGCCACATGGGATCATCCAATACCAATAGTTCAAAAGATAGGTGCTAGAAAACCAGCTATAGTGGTCCAATAAAAGAAGACAAAAGTAGCATTGCTCATTGAAATCGCCACACCTAGTGACTACAATGTCTTGAGTACAGAGACACACAAAGTCATAAAATACCTTGATCTGCAGGCAGAAACAAGAGCCATGTATAAGAAAGATACCCAGACAGTCCCAATAGTAGTAGGAGCAACTGGTCTTATAAAAAATAATTTACAATCATATTTAGATATATTACCAATTCATGTAACACCATATGAACTACAGAAAGAGTCATTACTGGGCACATTGCAGGTGCTGCGAAGAGCACTTTTGGCTAACATCAACGAGTGAAACAATACTAATTTCATGATCTTTAATCATACTTTGACTTAGGAATGGGGTCCATTCCCGTCATGGTATTAGGAAACCCAAAAGACTTGGAGAAATTAAAAAAGGAACTTCTGATCCTTGATGTACCTCAATAAGGGTACCTGGAATTTCTTCCCTGTCTAAATTTTTAGGAATACTCTTAGATCCCTCCAATGTAACCCCCTTGGTTATCCTTTCGTGGTTGAGGTGGTAGTCAGACCAATCTGAATGGACATAATCAGGGGCTGCACCTTAATTGCTTCCAACAAGGTCACAACAGTGGAAGCAGCCAAGAAATCAGAATGGTCTAACGACTAGTCAGGAGGCACACAGGAGATGCACAACTGCATAGAGTTTATTTAGTCTTTGATTTCATTAGGTCATTAGGTTCTTTTTGGATGAAGAGGGACATCCAGTGAGGAAGTCCCAGAAGCCATCTTACAATGCACAAGCTCTTTGAACTTTTGGTTCTCAAGGTAAATTTTTAAAGAGGACAAATAGCTCCTTTGGGTCTTAAGAGAAAATGAGTGACAAAAAGTACACTCTTTATAATTGTGAATGGATCCTATACAAAATAAGCATTTCTTACTTATTTATTTATTAGCATTTTGTTTACTGGGAAAGTCAGAGTGGGACATGACAGGCCCCTTTTCAGTGGAGTCCAGGGCAGGAAAAGCTTCACAGTTAACGAGTCTTGCAAGATGTCATACAATACAATCCAACAGAATACAAGGCAAAACAGCAAATGTTAACTATCACATATAAGATACAAAAATTAGTATATAAAGAAAGAAAAAGAAAACCATAAGAAATGCATTCTTTAGTATGACTGTCCCTATAAGGAATCTGCCTCCTACAATCACATTTTTCACTCTTAGTTGATATGAAAAATATACACATTTTGTCAAAAATAGGAAAAAGAGGAATACTCTCCAATGGGGATACTTAGTTGTCCAAGTCAAATGAAATGGGTAGAGATAGTATGGCTGAAAGACCAAGGTTGAAACTCAAGTTCAGGGTTTGGACTGGAGACAGGAAAATCCTGAGGTACTTCACACCGTTATGTCCCGTATGTACTACCTAACCTTCTTGTACTTTGATCATATGTCACACATACAGGGCAAAAGGAAGACACCCATGGTTTGGTATCCTGGCCACCATACATATGGCTATCCTTCTATCCTTGCCAGGATATCCCATTCAACAGCAATACTGCAACAGAAACCAAAGGAGGGATATATTAGAAACATGCTTCCACTAAGCATGACAAAATACCTCAGATTATTAGGCAAGCAGCTGGTACATCTCTTATTTCTTCTCTTACATTAGGACTGAGATTAATTTTCTAGAATCAAGCCAAAAAACATTTACCAGGAAAATACCATTTCTCTCTAGTAAACAGTACTGTACATCATTATAGTTACAGGAATTTATACAATGTTAATTATAGATTACATTTCAGTTATTTTATTTATTCATTTCTTTATTATATTTGTTAATCTTGATAGTGAACTGAACCCAAATATTCCCATTTGATTCATAGTCTGGGACTGCCATGATATATGGAAATATACATTAGACACATAATACATGGATGTACAATATAGTGTACAAAATGCCCTTGATGAAGTTGGCCTTTAAGTCATGCAGCAGTGACATCACTTGGGTAGCATCATTTACATCACTTCTTTTACATGAAAGTTATGTGCCAACACAGCACCAAATTTATTATTAAAATAAATAAGGCAAGACACTTAAAAGTGATTATTCGCAGTATTATCTTTCCAGGGTTAATAGTTAGACAGAAAAAATATTCCAATTTGTTAATCTAAAATAGAATTTTGCAGCTAATTTTAAAGGAACAATTAAACACAGAGTTTTAATAAGAGTGGCAAAGTGTTGGACAGGTTGGCAATGCTGCCTCGCCATACCTTTCAAACTCTTAATCAAGGATCAGAGACAATACTAAAAAAGAAATGAGGGACAAAGGCCCAAAATCAAAGGCAGATTTTAGATAATGCTCTTATATACTTGGAAAGTTACAACACAAAAACAGCATGCATTTTTTCAGAAGGATATTAAGTAAAAGTTTTAAATGTTTGTCATTATTTAGTGGTTCATTTATCACAGCAGGACTAGCCACCTAGCAGTATGAAAATTGGCTCTAGATGATGATCACGTTTGATGTAACTGCAAACAAAAAACTATACTAGGCTCCCAAATGGACTTCTTAGGCACAGCGTAAATCCAGCAGTAAAGAAACCAAATGTCCAAAAGAGAAGTTATGCACCTACCATAACATTCCATGTTAGTTGTCTTCTCTCGCCTTCTTTCTTGCTCGGCTCCGACTCGGCCACTTACTAAAGCACGAGAGCTAATTTTACCGGCTCGAGGCAAGCCTATATCCCATGATGCAAGGCGATAACTACCCAGATCTCGTTTGGTAGCTAAGGAAAATTATGCAATATAGTCCTCCAACTGGAGAGGAGGAGGAAGGGGAAAATAATCCCTCGAAAAAGACCAATCTGATCTAGTGACACTAGTAAGCTAATTAGCTGGAAAAATTGAATCAGGACTCTTCGAGGAAGAGGAACAATCTTCTCGGTCTGACCAGGCTAGGGGGATGGTGAGCGGGACGCAAGAAAGAAGGTGAGAGAAGACAACTAACATGGAACGTTATGGTAGGTACATAACTTCTCAAGGTTAAGTTGTCAATCTCGCCTTCATTCTTGCTGGATGGGACCGTGTCCCTAGCACCTTTATCCTGGGTGGCTCAATGGAACAGACTCTTGAGAACGGTGGAACCAAAATTTGCTCCAATTTGTAATGCGAAACAAAGGTATGAGGAGAGGCCCATGTGGCTGCTGCACAAATAGTATCTATTGGAAGTCTAGCCTGAAAGGCTGTAGATGTAGCTAGTGCTCTAGTTGAATGGGCTTTTGGCCTAGAAGTCAACTCTTTACCTCTGAGTTGATAAATGCATGTAATCACAGAAGACAGCCACCTAGATAGGGTTACCTTGGATACCGGAAGGCCTTTCCTGTTCTCTGCATAGGATAAAAACAGTTGATCAGATTTCCTAATTTGTTTGGTTCTGTCCAAATAATATCGGAGTTGGCGGTGAACATCGAGATAATGTAGTTTTTGCTCCGCTCTATTAGAATAATTTGGGAAAAAACTGGAAGAGCAATAGATTGATTTAAGTTCGTCTGCGATGCCACTTTGGGTAAGAAAGACGGATTAGTCCTTAGAGAAACTCAGTCTTTGTGGAAGATTAAGTAGGGAGGACGAATGCAGAGGGCATGAAGCTCAGATACTCTCCTGGCAGAAGTAATGGCGACTAGGAAGAGTGTCTTCCAAGAAAGAAATTTCAATGAACAGGTAGCCGCAGGTTCAAAGGGGGGAAGAATCAAGGATGTTAAGACTAAATTTAGATCCCACTGTGGTGGGGGGGTCTCTAATCGGAGGCTTAAGTAAAAATAAACCTCTAAGGAATGCCTTGCAAAGTTTATGGGACATGATGTTGTGGTCCGACAAGCCTATATGAAAATTTGAAATGGCTGCCAACTGAACGTTTACTGTGGAGGAAGAAGATCCTGAGTGAAATATTTCAGCTAGGAAGTCCAAGACCGAATGAATCGGAGCAGTAAAGGGATCTATGTTCCTAGCTTTTGCCCAGAAGGAGAAACGTTGCCATTTACTAGTGTAAATCCTTCTGGTGGAAGATTTAAGGGAAGCTACTATGATATCCTGGACGGGATTAGAAATCATAGGAAGCCTGGCTAGGGGCGGAAGTGGAGCAACCAAGCAGTGAGGTTGAGAGAAGGTATGGATTGGTGCAGCTGCCCCGACTGGTGGGTCAGAAGATCTGGAACCGGGTCCAGATGCCATGGCTGTACCAAAAGATAACGATGCAGGAACGGAAACCATATCTGTCGAGGCCAATAAGGGGCAATGAGAATCATCTTGGCTCTCAAGGTGGTTGCTTTCTGAATTACTTGTGGTATTAGAGGAAAGGGAGGAAAAGCATAGAGAAGTCCCCGGGCCAATCTTGGATTAGAGCATCTCTGGGGGGGATGGCCTGGAAGGGGGAAGAGGGAGAAGAAGTTGGGGTATTTGCTGTTTTGAGGCATAGCAAAAAGATCGCAGCAAGGAAGGCCCCACTTCTGAAAAATCTCTTCCGTCACAGATTGTTTGAGAGACCACTCGTGAGGCATGAGAATAGCTCTGCTCAACCTGTCCGCTATGATGTTGGACTTCCCGGGGATATGCGTTGCTATCAGAAACCACTGAGAAGAGATTGCCCACTGCCAAAGTCTGAGTGCCTCTCGACACAGGGGATAGGACTTGGTTCCGCCCTGCTTGTTGATATACCACACTACGGACATATTGTCCGTTTGGACTGCAATAGTCCCCAGGGGAAGAGAGTCGTGGAGGGCTTGCAACGTTAAAAGCACTGCTCTCATCTCCAGGACATTTATATGCAGGTGGCATTCGAAAGGTTGCCAAGTGCCATGGTCCATCCTGCCCTGATAATGCCCCCCCCCACCCGATCAGGGAGGCGTCCGATGTAACCGTGGCGACCGGGGTGGGAGGAACAAAGGGTCTGCCCTGATGGACTTGATGGACAGATGCCTTTTGCAAATTGGAGTTATCATGATCCTGTGATGCATGGGAAGTCGTTGAAAGGACCATTGGGCGAACAGCATCCACTGTAGGAGACGCATGTAAAAGCAGGCAAGGGGATGAAGTGCTATGGCGGCCGCCATAAGACCCAATACTTTCAGGGCAAACCTGGCCTGAATTTTGTCGCTCTGGAGAAGCACATGGATGTGGTTCTGAATATCCAAGATCCTTTGATCTGTTAACTTTGCTGAAAGTTGTACGGTGTCCAAATTGACGCCTATAAAGATAATAGATTGACAAGGCGAAAAGGCAGATTTTTCGAAATTTATAGAGATTCCTAGCCCTCTGCAAATGTGAATGGTGTAATCGCTGGCTTGGAGAAGTTGATGCCTGGTGGTGGCAGTGAGGAGCCAGTCGTCTAGATATGGAAACACCTGGAATCCTTGACGTCTCAGGTGAGTCGTAACCGCTGCCATACATTTGGTGAACACTCTGGGGGCTGTAGTGAGTCCAAAGGGCAAGGCTCTGAATTGGTAGTGACTGGCCCCCAGCCGAAAGCGGAGAAACCTTCTGGAGCGCCTGTGAATTTTGATGTGATAGTACGCATCCTGAAGGTCCACCGAGCACATCCAATTGTCCTTGCCCAGAAAGGGTAGAATGGACTGAAGCGTGACCATCCGGAATCTTGTTGTCTTTACAAACTTGTTTAGTTTGCTGAGATCTAATATTGGTCTCCAGTCCTCTGTCTTTTTTGGTACTAAAAAGAACCTTGAGTAGATTCCTGATCCTATTTGGTCTGCTGGGACTGGCTGGATGGCTCTTTTTGCTAGCAGTTTTGATATCTCTGGTACTGCTAGTTCCCTTAGACCGGGTGGAACGTCTGGAAGGGTTCCCTTTTGCTGAAATGGGGTTTGGATAAAGGGAATTTTGTAACCCTCGGATATGATCGACTGTACCCATTTGTCTTGAGTAAGGGAAAGCCAGGCTTTTGGGTACAGCGATAATCTTCCCCCGACTGCCTCCGAAGGTGGACAATCGGGCAACATCTCAGGGATGCTGGAAGGGTTTGTCAGAGAGACTCCCTGCTACCCTGATTCTGCGGACCCCCTCTGCCCCTAGGGCGGCGTCTGTTGTTGTTACCCCCTCTGCCTCTGGGGGTAAACTGACCTTGTGCGTCAGGCGTGACTCCTTGAGATTTGCGGAACCACATTTTCCCTCCCTTCTGACCCTTTGGGTAAGGTCTTGAAGGGATGGAGAAACGGACTCCTACGGCAGAAAGAGTCTTGCCATCTTGTTCGCATCTAGTCAAGGTGTCTTTCACTTGAGGTCCGAACAAGGTCGAACCATCAAAAGGAGAGTTTGTGAAGGACGTCTTGAAGGGGTCTGCAAAATTACAAAGCCGCATCCAGGAGTGACTCCTTAAAGCCACTCCTGTGCCTGCGGCCCTACTCGCTCCATCGGCTGCATATGAAATGAGCCACATGGAGGAGTTAACAATAGAGTTTAGGGTTCCTAGCTGTGAGTTAATTTTATCCTGGGACCCAGCAGCTGACGGATCCTGTAAAACTTCTCCCAACTCTTTAAGAACATCTCTCTGAAGGTGGGTGAAGTGACACAAGTAGTTCAGCGACCACATGACAAAGGTCGCTAAAGAAAAAATCCGCTTGTCGTACCTATCCATAGTCCTGGAATCCTTGTTAGGAGGATGGACAGGTACTGAAGGATCAGCTAGTTCCTTCTTGGTGGCTGCAGCCACCACCATGGCATCAACCGGGACACCTTTTGTCAAAAATTGCCTATCAGGTGGGGCCGTAATGAATTTAGAAGGCCTCCGAGGAGTGGGTTCCACAGAATCCAGGGCCATCCACGCCTTCCGAGCCACCACGTCCATAAGAGGGTCGAAAGGCGGAGACACCCAGGAGGTGGAGGGTCGAGAACCGAACGCCTCCAGGTATACCGACTCGTCCTCGGAAGGATTAAGGGAAGGCCAGTTCCCCCTCTGCTTAAGGAGTTCAAGGATGTCTGAAAAAGAGACATCCTCAGAGGGGGACCTTGGGGATCCCTCCGACTCATCCAAGTCGGTATCGGGTGTAATAGACTCGGGGGAGTCTAGATGTTTCCTCTTACATGTCCTCTTATGCGGAGGCTCACCTGACGGGTCAGGAGAAGCCTCGGAAGAGGAAGATCTTCCCAGTGGGGAAACCTGAGGCGTTGGATCTCTGGGTCCGGGAGCAAGAGAGTGGGAAGAGACGTCAGCAGGCACTGTAGTGGGAGGAGCTGATGGAACTGACCGTTGACTACGCCCTGGGGCTTGTATACTCCTCATCACCTCGAAGGCTCCCCCATCAGAGAGGCCAGAAGGCTCCCGCTCCGAAGAGATAGGAGCCCCAGGCCGCACCAACAGGGACGGCTCCGAGGCTGATGTCGGGGCTGAGCTCACCAGCGCCGAAGATCCGAGAGGGAAAACGGGGTCGGACAAGGGTCCGATGCCACTCGCCCCCTCGGAGCCGACGAGAGAGACCAGATGCCCAGATCCCTCCAACGAAGGCATCAAGGAGGAGATCGGAGCAGAGGACGACGGAGCCGAAGGGGGAGGTATCGGCTCCGAAGCCACAACAGTCACAGCTCCGAGGAGCTCCGGCTCTGAGCTCTGTAGGAGAGTCGAAGGAGGAATGATAGGTGGATGTGTAATAGCTACCGTCTGATGAGACGGGCTATGGAGCATTTGGGCCAATGCCTGAGACTTTAATAGCCTACTCACCACTCTCTCAAGGTTGTGGTCAGAAAGCCTGGACGACCGAGAAGACCGGCTCCGATGGCTCCGCTCCGGGAGCAGGGGTGATCTCGGAGCCGAATGGATAGACTCCAACGAAGGGGATCTTGATCTCTTTCTGGAGGTGGGTGGAGCCGAAGGAGCCGAGGATACGTCGGCTCCAGTCGGAGTCGAAAGTGAGTGCAGAGATTTAGCGGTATCGGCGCTGGGTGGAGCCGATACTGTAAGCTGTGACACAGAAGGATCGGCTCTGGCCGGAGCCGATCTCGTCACAGAAGGCGAACCAGTAGCCGATGGCTTGGGACTTGGAGCCGAAGGCTTTGCTGGCTTCGAGGGCTTCCCCGGAGCAGACTTAGTCGGGGAGCTCTCAGGCTTTAATAAGCCCCTCAGTATTAGTTTATTTCTGCGCTCCTGCAGGACTCTTGGGCTGAAGGCGTGGCAGACAGAACAAGAGTCCTGCAGGTGCAGAGGTCCCAGGCAGTAAACACAAGAAGTGTGACCGTCTGTCAGAGACATTTTCTGACAGCACGAGTCACACTTCTTGAAGCCTGAGACCTTTGTGTCCTTCGACATAACGGTGTCGAGAGAGCACCAAGTACCAAAAACACACACACACACAAAAAACACCCAATCCAAATAAAAAATAAAACAGGGATACAAACACACCCAAACACCACACAGAATCCCTGACAAAAAATTAGGAAAGGGGGAGGCTTCAGGCCTAACCTAGGGGAAGGGATAAATAACTGTGGATAAGGGGAACCACTAACGGGAGATAGGGTTAAATATCTAACCGTTAACAGTTAAGACAATAACAGCAGTGGACTAAAACGAAAGGGAGTGACTAAAAGTCTGAAAAATTGAAAACTTACCAGGAGCCAGTAAAAATGCACCTCGCAAGCGAAAGCGGCAAACGAGATCTGGGTAGTTATCGCCTTGCATCATGGGATATAGGGTTGCCTCGAGCCGGTAAAATTAGCTCTCGAGCTTTAGTAAGTGGCCGAGTCGGAGCCGAGGATCGGCTCCGAACCCATCCAGCAAGAATGAAGGTGAGATTGACAACTTAACATCGTCTATTACAAATCACTTTATTCAAACACAAAGCTTTTATGCCCTAATAGTTCTTTATCAAAGCAGAATAAAAAACTCATAGTGATAGCTTCTTTTATATAGTGCATATTATAGTATAGCCAGCCTACCAATCATCTTATTAACAGTCATATGACCGTCAATAAAACAAAAAGGGGTTATGAATGGATTATACAGGGGTTCAGTACAGGCACTCAAGTCCCAAGAGTCTGAAAACCACTTTCTCAAAGCCAGGGACTCAAGCACCTTATACTTCAGAGGTTAGGCTGCTTCTCCTACTCAGACTCAAACATGAGTTCAGGTAAGTAGCTGTGGAGAGGAAGCCCTGTTCAAGTTTGAACTCAAATAAGAGTTTCTGTAAGCATCTGTGAGGAGGGAGCAGGAAAGAATTTTAGGATTAGGGAGTAAGAGGGGGTTTAGGATTAGGAAGCAGAATTTTAGGGTTAGGGTGTGAAAAGGGAGTTTTATAGTTAAGGGCAGGGAGGAAGTTTTAGGTTTTGAAAGTGGTCATGGAATTTAGGTTTAGGCAGGGGAGTTGGAGTCTTAGGTTTAGGGAGCAGGAAGTGACTTTTAGGGTTAGGGAGCGATGGAGGGATTTAGGAATAGGGAGAGGAGATGGAGTTCTTGGTTTAGGGTTAGGGAGCAGGAATGGCATTTTACAGTTAAGGAGAGATCAGGGAATTTAGTTTTTGGGAGGGGGGTTGGAGTTTTAAGTTTAGGGAGTGATCAAGGAATTTATTGTTAGGGAGGGGGAATGGAGGAATAGGGTAAGGGACCAAGTAGTTGGCTTGGGAATTGGGTGGAAGGTTTATGTTTATGGTTTAGGTTCTGGCAAGGTTATGTAGCTTATAATATTGGGTACTGTGGGGTTGTCCAGAAATGGGAGAATGGGCTAGTGGGAGTTAATAGTGTGATGATGCGAGGTATTGCCAGCTATGCCAGGAAAAGTAGGGCAGTGAAATGAATATATTGTAACAGAGGATACTGGAAGAGAAGAGGTTAACTTCAGTCCAGCTAATTTTGAAAAATAGTCTGAAATTAAATTACCTGGTTTAGGTCATGAAGATTGTATCTTACAGTTCTCACTGCAGCCAGAGACAAAATGCCTGGAAGACCAGGAATAGGAATCCTACTATACTGTCCTTGGGGCGAACTAATTGCTACCCTGGAAGGGTTGAAGGTTTTAAAATGGTTTTATAGCTTCCAGATGCTATAACACATCTTAGCAAAGCTCTATGTGCTTGTATGGTAACACATATGTGTAAGATTCTGGCTCAGTTTCTAGTAAAGGGATAGCGTGGGAACCAGAAGTCAAGTGACCAGATGCATGTGATGTCACTGTGTAATCCAGCACTGAAATGATGGTTTAATGCTAGATGAGACAGAAGTCTCAGTGCAGTCTGTTTTTGAAACCTGACAAAGAAGGCCCACTCACCTACTTCATCTTGCCTTGTTTTAGTAAGTAACCAGGGAATAGTAATTCTTTACATCAGTCAGGAAAACATAGTGAGATTATTTAAGAGCTGTTTTCTGTATCTGTGTGAATCTATCCATCTGTGTTATTTTTAATATTTACTGTGACTGAAACTCTGGTTTGTTTGTTTGTGTCTTTCGGCTTTTCCCGGTTAGGGGTCGCCACAGCGGAACTCTGGTCCACTAATGATTGGCAGTAGAGTTTTACGTGCTGGCTTGCCGGACCTAATGCACAACCTTCAATGAAGGAACGCCTGTTCACGCATATCGCCACACAGAAGACGCTCTGAGAATCGAACGGGCAACGTCTAACTGTGAGGAGACAACGCTACCGCAGCACCACCACCGCAGTGACTGAAACTCTGGTGTTTATTGTAAATAGATATTTAGTATTTTCATGTTCTTTTATTATTTATTATTAAATATATTTAAAAGTTTCATTGTGGCTGGGCGTTTAGAGAATATTTTAACCTTTGATAGTACTTATATTTATTTGGTGACACTGTGGCTGCTCCTGAAAGCATTGCAGCATTGGTCAAACACTACCCCTTGTATTAGTATTAATTTTAGTCAGTATAATTGGGTACCCTTGTAAGAGCCTTAGAGAAGCTGGCTTTGGAGTGTTCTGATGGTAGTAGAACTAACTTATAGTCTGGGCATACTTGGTAAATCCATGCCAGCATTTCCTGTGTGTGTGTGTGTGTGTGTGTGTGTGTGTTTGTGTGTGTGTGTGTGTGTGTGTGTGTGTGTGTGTGTGTGTGTGTGTGTGTGTGTGTGTGTGTGTGTCTGTGTGTGTGTGTGTAAATCAAATCTCAAAAAGTGTGTGTGTGTCAGCTACTTGAAACAGGGACACAAAGAACTGGTTTTGCAGAGAGGGTGCTGGATGACTTGGCTTTGAACATTCGGCTGAGGACTCAACTCTACAGCTGTGGTTAGTGTGGACTCTTCTTTGGGGCCTGGTGAGAGAGAGAGAGATGAAACCCAGCCCCAGGACGGGAGTGTGTTCCCTGTGAGCTCTTAAGGGAAATTGTGCTTGGTGCAGAGAGCAGCATCTGGAAATACTGCGTACATCTATTTTTGTTCCAAGTGAATGTTCCTCACTGGTGTCCGTGGTGAGGATTGAGACTCCTTGATCACTTGCCTAGAGGAAGGACATCATAAATAGCACTTGCTTTTTTTGAGCAAGTGACAGAGGAGACTATAATACAGAGATTATTTAATGACTACTATCTTCAAGGATTTGCCAAAAAAACACAAATTTTATGAACAGCAGACCAAAACTATGAGGCAAAATGAGGGACAATTGACAAGCAAGTGCCTTACAGTCCTTGGTACTCTTGTTCATACTCAAGACTTAAAACATTCTGTATGTGGTTTGCTTGTCCTCCCTCTGTTTGTATGGGTTTTTGCCAGGTGCTCAACTTTTCACAAAAAAGATACCCAGGTAGGTGAATTGCTTTGTCTATAAGTATGCATGCAGTATGAGGGCAACTGTTTGAAATGTCAGAATCCGCTTTAGTGAATCTCATAATGCACAGCCAAAAAAAACAAACTTACATGCACTAAGTCAGCATTGGCCATTTCTAAAAATATTACCTTTTCGCCAAGGTATGGCAGTCTTTGAGTTGGTATACATAACTTTGGGCGCTTACCTCCCTGCAAAAAAGAAGTTTAAAGAAGAAGAGAAATGTTCGATATTCTCTCTTCTCCTGCATTTTTGCTGTGTTTTCCCAGTGTGTCAGCACTCAGCATTACAAGTGCTGACATTCAAATAGAAAGCCAGTTTAACAGAATCTCATGATGGCCTGTCATCTTATCAAGAAATAGTTCTTCACCTTATACTCATTGAGTTCCAGGATATGGTACAGCTCATCTGTTTTCCTAAATAAAATAAAGCAGTTTTTAGAGAAAAGAATGGTTTCTTTTCATTTTGTTTACAGATTTAAAATATATATATACAATTTTGTAATAGGTTCATAGATCCATAGGTACTTGCTAGGCTACTGAGCTGTGATGATCTTAAGAAGCCAGACCTTACATTCCCATGGTAACGTCTAGCCCTTATATTTTGAATATGAATAACCAAAAGATGGACCAAACAAGAATATGTTGGGACATTTACATCTTTCAAAATAAAAATAAGCACAAACACAAACTAAATATAAAAGTATGTCACGGCAGACCAGGACCGAAAAAAACAATAAATAATCAGCTCAATAGAAAAAGAGTAAATTTAATAAGGCACCTTTCGCTCATAACATAACGAACTTCATCAGATAAAACAAATAAGAAAAGAAATTCATTTATATAGCATTTATATACTTCCGAGAATGTGTCAAATTGGCAATAGTACCTAAGGGTCTTAGGTACTGGCAATACCCTACAGGGCTTATAGCCCAATCGCCCTTTCATGTGCAGCTCATGAAACTTTTCAATCAACAGGGACTGCAGTTTTTGGATTTACTCTGCAAGCATTACACTTTACAAGCAGAGGAAATAGTGATGGCTGCAGCTAAACTGGATGAGCTTATTAAAGCCCATTCGGACTTTTGAAGGTATCAGTTTGAGTATGGGAGAAATTTTTCTAGCGTGGATGATTACCTGATAAAAAGTAAAATGATTAAATTAAAGAAAATTGATAAGGACCGTGACCATTATAAGAAAGGTACTGTGTTCCCCCCCGCCTAAATCGCAAGCTTGGTCTATTCTGGGAAGGAATTTGAATGCCCAAACGGAAACACCAGGGTTGAATGAAGACAACGGGCAGGAGGTAGAGGGGTCTAATAGTGTAAAGCAACAACAGGAACAACAGATTGACTCATCGGGCAGTAACATTACCGGAGACAATACAGAAATTAGAAGAAGCAAATGGCTGGTACAGCAAGGGAACCAACAGCGGAATTACCAACAAGATCATGGTCATAATAATCTGGGTCCTTCTACTTCAAATTTTTACAAACCAAACCGACAAACGAAAAGGAATGGTCGGAAGAAGAATGGGAAATGGAGGTAACTAATAGTACACAGGACAGTGTGAAAAATTATGTAACTTTTAGTTATGTACTTACCATAACGATACATGTATGTGATCCATCTCGCCTACATTCATTACTGACGGGCTCGGAGCCGAGAGTCGGCTCCGACTCGGCCACTATAACTAGCACGAAGTCTCTCATTGGCTGGGCTAACCCTGTATCCCAGGATGCATCATGCCCAAACCCCCAGATCTTGTTTGCCCCAATATTATCTTCCCACATACACCACACCACAAGGGTATATATATATATATATATATATATATATATATATATATATATATATAAGAGGAGAGAGAAAAATAATATCCTCAGAGGAATCAGAATACAAGTTTCCTCCAAGTCCAACAGGTAGGGGGAAGGAGGGCGGGTACGTAAGAATGTAGGCGAGATGGATCACATACATCTATCAGTATGGTAAGTACATAACTAAAAGATGTAATGTGATCCTATCTCACCTACATTCATTACTGATGGGACAACGTCCCTAGCACCTAAACCCCGGGAGGCTCACTGGAAAACACTCCTGAGCACTGTGGAACCAAAGGAAGCACGACCTCTAGAGGCCACTTCCAGTTTGTAATGAGAAATAAAGGTATGTGGAGAAGTCCAAGTAGCCGCTGCACATATCTCATCTAAGGATAGTCTAGCATGAAAGGCCACTGAAGTTGACATAGCCCTGGTAGAATGCGCCTTAACTGGAAAGGGAAGATCCTTACCCGCTAATGCATAAATAAATGAGATGCAGTCTCTAATCCACTTAGCTATGGTGCCCTTAGTTACAGATCTGCCAATTCTATTGTCCGAAAAGGACACAAACAACTGATCTGATTTCCTCTCCTGTTGTGTCCTATTTAAATAAAACCTCAGTTGTCTATGCACATCTAACTGGTGAAATTTGTATTCCGCTTTGTTGGAAAACCATGGAAAAAAGACCGGAAGCTCAAAAGACTGATGGAGACAAAGGGCAGAAGAGACCTTAGGGAGAAAAGAAGGGTTAAGTCTCAGAGATACTCTGTCCTTATGAAAAATTAAATAAGGAGGTTTAACAGAAGGGGCTTGAAGCTCCGATACCCTTCTGGCTGAAGTTATGGCTACCAAGAAGGCAGTCTTCCATGACAAAAATTTCAATTCGCAGGAGGCTGCCGGCACAAAGGGAGAAGACGTTAAAGCTCTGAGCACCACATCTAAATCCCATGGCAAGACGGGTTGCGAAACCGGAGGGTGAAGCAACCAGGCTCCTTTCAGAAAGGCTTTACACAGCTTATGACCCATGAGGGAAGGCTCATGTGCAACATGATAATTGGAGATTGCTGCCAACTGAACCTTTATAGTGGAGGCAGCCGAGCCCTGTTTAAAGAGTGTTGCTAAGAAATCTAACACCGCTGACACAGGGGCTGTAAGGGGATCAAGATCACATTGCTGAGCCCAAATTGCAAACCTCTTCCATTTACTAGAGTATATTTTCCTAGTAGAAGACTTGTGGGAGGAAGACAGAATATGTACTACTTTCGGGGTAAAGATATGCTGTCTGACTAAGGTCGGAAGTGGAGAAGCCAGGCAGCGAGTTTGAGTGTTCGTAGGGATGGATAGAGCTGACCTGACTGATGAGTCAATAGGTCTGGAGCTGGGTTCAGAATCCAAGGACCATCCACCGCATACTTCTGAAGGAAGGGGAACCAAACTTGACGGGGCCAGTGTGGTGCGATCAAAATCATCCTGCTTCCCAAGCAGGTAGCCTTCTGAATCACTCTTGGTAGAAGAGGGACCGGCGGGAAGGTGTAGAGCAGACCAGAGGGCCAATTGTGGACTAGAGCATCCCTGGGTGACTTCCCCTGTGGGGGGATCAGAGTGAAAATATTGCTGCACTTTGCATTCAGGGGGCTGTAAAAGAGGTCGCAGCAGGGAAGGCCCCATTTGGAGAAGATCTGAGCAGCCACTCGATCGTTCAGGGACCACTCGTGAGGCATCAGAATAGCTCTACTCAGCCTGTCTGCTATCACATTGGACTTCCCCGGAATGTGCGTTGCCACTAGGAAGCGCTGGGAAGCAATCGTCCAATTCCACACTCTCATGGCCTCCCTGCAAAGGGGGTAGGACTTGGTTCCTCCCTGCTTGTTCAGATACCAGACAACCGACATATTGTCGGAAAGAATCGCAATAGTTCCCCTGGGAAGAGAGCTGTGAAGTGCCTGCAACGCTAGAAGCACCGCTCTCATCTCCAGAACATTGATATGCACGTGAACCTCGTGGTCTTGCCACGTACCTTGGACCATCTCACCCAGCTAATGCCCCCCCATCCTATCTGGGAGGCGTCCGTGGTTACTGTGGCAATAGGGGACGTGGGGCTCAAGGGTCTCCCTTGATTCAAATTGGACGAGAGAAGCCACCAACGCAGATCCTGCCGGCATCTCTCCGTGATGAGAATCGGATGGGACAAGGGATGTTCCTGATATGACCACTGGGCCGAAAGGAGCCACTGAAGTATTCGCATGTGTAACCTGGCTAGCGGAACTAGGAGAATGGTAGCCGCCATTGATCTCAACAACTGAAGAACCATCCTGGCTTGGGCTTTTTCCCGGGGTTGTAAAGCCAAGACTTGGGCCTGTAACACTTTTATTCTCTCTGTCGGTAGGAAAGCTCACATCTCTACAGAGTCTAGCTCTGCGCCGATAAAGGCAACACGCTGTGATGGCAGCAATACAGACTTTGCCCAGTTGAATGAAATCCCTAGAAGATGGCCCAATTTGACAGTAGCTCTCATGGCTTGAACAAGTAGATGCCTGGTGGGGGGCGGTGAGGAGCCAGTCGTCTAGATAAGGAAACACCTGGAATCCTAGATGTTTCAGGTGAGCTGTCACCACTGCCAGACACCTGATGAACACCCTGGGGGCTGTGGTGAGACCAAAGGGCAGGGCCCGGAATTGAAAATGACTGGCTCTCAGCCGGAAACGTAAATGATTCCTGGAAGCCTTGTTTATCTTGATGTGATAATAGGCATCCTTGAGATCGAGGGAGCACATCCATACTCCTTTTTCCAACAATGGGAAAATGGATTGCAAGGTGACCATTCGGAACTTGGACTTCTTTACAAAGCGGTTTAGACGGCTGAGATCCAGAATGGGTCTCAAGTCCCCTGTTCTTTTTGGCACCAAAAATAACCTTGAGTAAGTTCCTAATCCGATCTGGTCTGCGGGGACTGGTTGGATGACTCCTTTTTCTAGCAGCTTTGAGACCTCTATTGCTGCCTGATCCCGTTGACTGGGTGGAACGTCCGGGATTTTTCTTGATGGCGGGGGGGGGGGACGAATAAAGGGAATGGTGTAACCTCCGATGATGATACGAAGCACCCATCGATCCTGAGTGATGGACTCCCAGGCCTGAAGATGCTCCGAAAAACGACCCCCGACTGGCTCCGGAGACGCACAGTCGGGTAATCCCTCAGGGATGTTGGTAGGAGGAACCACGAAAGGACTCGCGGTTTCCTGTATTGCGGGGGCCTCCACCACCTCTAGGGCGACGCCTTCCATTAAAATTCTCCCCTCCTCTGCCCCTTGAGGGGGGGTCACTTTGATGTGCAGGGGAAGACTTTTGAGACTTTCTGAACTACATTTTCCCTTCCCTCTGAGCCTTGGGATAAGGTCTAGAGGGAAGCGAAAAACGGGCCCCAACGGCAGACAAAGTCTTACCCTCCTGCTCACATCTAGTGAGGGTGTCTTTCACTTTGGGTCCAAAAAGGGAGGACCCGTCGAATGGGGCGTCCGTGAAAGAAGACTTGAAAACCTCCGCAAAATGACACAAGCGCATCCAGGCTTGCCTCCTGAGGGCTACGCCCGAACTCGCTGCTCTACTCGCCCCCTCGGCTGCATAAGATATGAACCTCATGGACGAGTTGACGATGGAAGAAAGGGTAGACAGCTGGGCGTTAACAGACTGGGCCAACGCCTCAGGCAAGTTACCCGACAGGGTATCTCCCAACTCCTTTATGAGATCCCTTTGGAACTGCGTAAAATGACACAAGTAATTCAGCGACCGCAAGGTAAAGGTCGCTGAAGACAGGGTACGCTTCCCATACCTATCCATACTCCTAGACTCCTTATTAAGAGGATGGATGGAAGTAGAAGCCTCTGCCACGTCCTGCTGAGTGGCAGACGCCACCACCATAGCATCCACAGGTACTCCCTTGGTCAAAAATTCTTTTCCAGGAGGCGCAGATAAGAACTTATTGGGGCGGCTAGGAACTGGCTCCACAGAATCAGGGTGTTCCCACACCCTTCGACAAATAAGATCCAATAATTCATCGAAGGGTGGAGACACCCAGGAGGCGGAAGGCTGGGCTCCGAAGGCCTTGAGGAAGACCGACTCCTCCTCAGAAGGGTTTTTGGATGGCCAGTCGCCCCGCTGTCTCAAGATCTCCAGGATATCAGAGAACGAGATATCATCAGAGGACGACTTCAGGGACCCTTCTGCATCATCGAGGTCGGTGTCCGAGGTGACAGACTCATCTGGGGAGTCTATGTGCTTCCTCTTACACAACTTCTTCCTGGGAGGCTCTTCAGGCACAGACTCTGAAGGACCCTCAGAAAGCAGGGGACCACACATGGAGGTATCCTCAGGCCTAGGAGCCCCACTGTCCAGATATAGGGGGGCACCAGACGCTCTAGTCGCAGCGTCTAGGAAAGAAGTTGCCGATTCAGGTGAAGTCACTATGGACATGGCCAGCGCGCTCCTCATAGCCTCAAAGGCAGGTCCACCAGAATCGGACGAAAAACCCGCCTCCGAGACCATGACCGGAGTCGGGGTACCCCTAGCCAAAGCACCAAGGGGGAGACTCAGAGCCGCAGCCTAAAGCCTCGATGTATCCCCCTCGGGTTCGACTGAGGACACCCGGGTACCGAAACCTGTAGAAGGAATGGAAAAGGTTGGAGCCAAGGTCGGATCAGAAAGACTAGCAGGAGGTTTCGAAGCCGACCCAGGGACTTCACTTGATTCGGCAGACTCCGGCTCCGACGACACAGAGGTTGTCGGAGGAGGAAGAAACTGAACCGATATAGTAGCTGGCTCTGGAGCCGCCCGAACTAATGACACAAGATAGGGCAAAGGCCCTCTAACTTAAACGGGCCTAGCCCGCCAAACAGAAGGATTAACTAACAACAAACGCAATCAGTCACAAAAAATGGATACAACAGACAACGTAGCTATTAGAATAGATTTTTTGGTATAATAACTCGAGCAACAGCTATAAGTTCAAAAAAAGAGAGGGTACTTAGCCACAGCCAAATCGAGACCACGTCGTTACTCTAGGAGCGGCAAACGAGATCTGGGGGGTTTGGGCGTGATGCATCCTGGGATACAGGGTTAGCCCAGCCAATGAGAGACTTCGTGCTAGTTATAGTGGCCGAGTCGGAGCCAACCCTCGACTCCGAGCCCGTCAGTAATAAATGTAGGCGAGATAGGATCACATTACATCCATTGTTTCTAACACTGACAATTATTTTTTTGCGTATAACTATTCTTCCTTTGCTGTTTCTGTGAAATTGGTGAATGTTTTATCACGAGGTTTGACCTTTGTGCCTTCTAATAAGATGGACATTGCTAAACTCATTTTAGAACTTAAAATGTTTGTTCGTAAATTGAACTTGAAGGTAATGCTAGGGGATAGCAACCCTGATATTAGACAGTTTATTATTTTGAGTATGTTTAACCCACCTTTACATCAATTGCTACATAATTTTGAACGTTTTTGCAAATTAGATTTCAGAATGATGTGTAATAACTCTGGCAGGTATCCCACAAAAAAAGGAGGCAGAAGTAACCTAACTAAGGACCAGTGGGACTTATTAAACATGCTGAGATCAGCCCTGGTTCGTATTATGAAGCCGGATAAGGGGGGAGGATTGGTACTTATGGACATTACTGACTATGATAAACAAATGGAAAATATACTTAGTACTGATTCATATGTGGAGGCTTCTCTGACTCAATTGAATATAGCTAATGAGCGAATACAAATCTACCTAAATCACATGTTTATAGATGGTAGAATAGACGCCAGTATGTACAACTACATGCAAATATTAAAATCCATAACACCAATAATATTCGGAGCACCCAAAATCCATTAGGATGTTTCAAATCCACCATTTAGGCCTATTGTTGATGGACGCAATTCGGCAACATATGCATGCGCTAATGTAATAGATACTATTCTTAAGAAATATGTAAGTGGTGAGGCTTGCATATGTAAGGATTCTTGGACTTTTTTATGTAACATCGACCAATTAACATATGAGGAGAATTACAACTTCCTTACGGTGGATGAGAAGGAATTATGCACATCTATGGGAATTGAGTGGGTGAGCTATATGTTACGTAACAAAAAAGTGCACCCATTGATGAGATATCATTGGTAGACGAATTGTTGAACATAGTATTATCCTATAATTATATTTATTTTAAAGGGAGATACTATATGTAAACTAGGGGAGTCGCAATGGGATCACCATGCAGCTCAGCGTTTGCAAATCTGGTAATGTCTTACTGGGAGCATCAGTTTATTTTTGAAAATGAGGAAGTTATTTGTAAAATTGCTTTTTATACACGATACCTGGACGATATATTTATTTTGATTAAGGGAGAAGAAACTATAGCTAGTAATTTAGTAAAATATTTTAATGACACAACGGAATTTTTGTCCTTTACACATGAATTCAATGAATGACAGATTGCATTTTTGGATGTTTGTTTCAGTAAAAATATGGGGAAGAGAAGGTATGAGTCTAAGATCTTCAGGAAGGCTACTTATTCTAATGCCTTCTTGTATTACACTAGTGCCAACCCCTTCCAACAGAAAAAAATCTGTTGTTAAAGGACAACGTGTGCGGGCAACACAAATGATCACATCAATAGAGGATTTTGATAGTGAGTGTGATCATTTGAAACTAATGTTTTAGGGACGGCCTACCCTATATTACTGCTAGAAGAATTGATTGAGGAAGTAAAAAATAGGAGAATGAGTGGAATATATAAACCAATTTTGAATGGAGGGGCGAATGGCCCACTAAATGAGCAGATTTACAGTATAGAGAATTTGGAATCAGATGTTGATAACCTATTGAGCAGAAATGCTGACTATCAGTTGGGATGTGTTCTGACATTCAGCTCAAATTTTTCACTAATAAAATAAATTATGATGAAAAATTGGAATATTTTCTTGGATGATGGTGATTTAATGGCATGGGTAGGGCCGTTCCCTAAATTCATATTAAAAAGAGGTAGCACGTTTAGGACTCTGTTGGAAGGTAAAAAATTAATAGGCAGTAAAGGTATGAAACAGTGTGGAATGTGCTCATATTGTAACTATATCCAGGAGGGCATGAGTATAATGATAAATGGAATAAAGGTTTTTTGTAGAACAAAATGCAACTGTAATTCAAGGATGATTGTGTACGCAGCAGTATGTCAAGTATGTGATGCATACTATATTGGCAAAACAGATTGACGCCTTAGGGATAGAATATATGAACATACATATACTATGAGAAAACAGAAAAAGATAGTGCATTAGCAAAACACACAGGTGTGCATTTACAACACTGGTTTAAATTTTTTGTTATAGGACAAATAGAGGATAATCCTAGAGGAGGGCCATTATCATTACAGTTGGAAAGGTTAGAAGTAATTTGGCAAATACGACTGTACGCTTATAACCCCCAAGGCCTCAATGATATGTGCTCTATTATGTCACTATTAGTATTTGAGAAATTTATTGTGTTGATGGCCATATATATGTATTGTGATTATGAAATTTTATTAATAAAAATGTATTTGGTATCATGTATGTAAAAAGTATAAGAATTTTTAGTGTAAGGGCAGTGGTAGGGAATAATAGAGCATGAATGATTAAAAATAAGAAGTTATGTACCTACCATAACGTTCCATGTTAGTTGTCTTCTCTCGCCTTCTTTCTTGCTTGATGGGTTCGGAGCCGATCCTCGGCTCCGACTCGGCACTTGCTAAGCTCGAGAGTCACTTTTACCAGCTCGAGGCAGCCCCATATCCCATGATGCAAGGCGGTAAGTACCCAGATCTCGTTTGATGACAAAAGGGCAATAGCACCAAGCATAAACACTTCCCAAAGGAAGAAAGCAGAAGAAAAACCTGCAGGATGGAAGAAAGACCAGCTCTGTATGGTCTTTCAGCATAATACCTTGTAGAAAAGGTCTGTCCAGGCCTGGGGGAAGGAGGGAGGGTCGCAAGAAAGAAGGCGAGAGAAGACAACTAACATGGAACGTTATGGTAGGTACATAACTTCTTAATGTTAAGTTGTCAATCTCGCCTTCATTCTTGCTTGATGGGACCGCGTCCTAGCACCTCTATCCTGGGTGGCTCAATGGAACAGACTCTTGAGGACTGTAGAGCCAAAACTGGCTCTGTCCCTGGAGGCCAAGTCCAATTTGTAATGGGAAACAAAGGTATGAGGAGTGGCCCAAGTGGCCGCTGCACAAATAGTGTCTAAAGGAAGCCTAGCTTGAAAGGCTGTAGAAGTAGCTAAGCTTCTAGTTGAATGTGCTTTAGGTTTTGAGCACAGCTGTTTTCCCCTGAGCTGATAAATTTCAGAGATGACAGAAGAAAGCCATCTAGATAAGGTAACTTTAGAGACAGGAAGGCCTTTCTTGTTATCAGCATAGGAAACAAAGAGTTGATCGGATTTCCTAAATTGTTTAGTTCTGTCCAAATAATATCTGAGTTGGCGATGGACATCAAGATAATGTAGTTTTTGTTCCGATCTGTTTGAATAGTTTGGAAAAAATACAGGGAGATCAATGGATTGATTCAAATTAGTCTTTGAGGCGACCTTAGGCAAAAAGGTCGGATTAGTTCTCAATGATACTCTGTCTTTGTGAAAGACCAAATAGGGGGGTCGAACCGATAGAGCATGAAGTTCAGACACCCTCCTGGCAGATGTAATAGCTACTAGGAATAAGGTTTTCCATGAAAGAAATTTCAGGGAGCAAGAAACAGCTGGCTCGAAGGGGGGAAGAATGAAGGATGTCAGCACTAAATTTAGATCCCATTGAGGGGGAGGACTCCTGACTGGAGGTTTCAGGAGGAAAATTCCTTTTAAGAAGGCTCTACAAAGCCTGTGGGACATAATATTGTGATCTGCGAACCCGACATGAAAATTCGAGATAGCAGCCAATTGAACTCTAACTGTGGAAGAAGAGGATCCTGCATGAAAAATCGCCGCTAAGAAATCCAAAACTGCCTGAACTGGAGCAGTTAAGGGATCAAAATTTTTGGCTTTAGCCCAATAAGAGAATCGTTTCCATTTGCTTGTATAAATCCTCCTGGAAGAGGATTTTAAGGAAGCTACTAGAATGTCTCTAACGGGGTTAGAGATTAAGGGAAGCCTGGCTAAGGAAGGAAGTGGAGCAACCATGCTGAGAGGTTGAGAGAAGGTATAGACCGGTGCAGCTGACCGGATTGGTGAATCAGAAGATCTGGCACTGGGTCCAGATGCCACGGCTGCACCAAAAGGTGACGATGGAGGAACGGGAACCAAATTTGTCGAGGCCAATAAAGAGCAATGAGAATCATTTTGGCTCTCAAAACGGTTGCTTTCTGGATAACTTGAGGGATCAGAGGAAATGGAGGAAAAGCATAAAGAAGTCCTTGGGGCCAATCCTGGGTCAGAGCGTCTCTGGGGGGATGGCCTGGTAGAGGGAAGAGAGAGAAGAAGTCTGGGCATTTGCTGTTTTGGGGAGTAGCAAAAAGATCGCAACACGGGCGACCCCATTCCAGAAAAATCTCTTCCACTATAGATTGCTTGAGAGACCACTTGTGAGGCATGAGAATAGCTCTGCTCAATCTGTCCGCTAAAATGTTGGTTTTCCCAGGGATGTGCGTTGCTACCAGAAATCGATGAGAGGAGATCGCCCATTGCCAAAGTCTGAGCGCTTCTCGACACAAGGGGTAGGACTTGGTTCCGCCCTGTTTGTTGATATACCAAACTACAGACATGTTGTCTGTGTGGACTGCAATTGTCCCTACGGGAAGAAAGTCGTTGAGGGCTTGCAACGTTAAAAGCACTGCTCTCATCTCCAGGACATTTATGTGCAGGTGGTACTCGAACGGTTGCTACGTCCCATGAACCATCCTGCCCTGATAATGACCCCCCCACCCGATCAGGGAGGCATCCGTGGTGACAGTGGCTACCGGGGATGGGGGTACAAAGTGTCTGCCTTGGTGAATCTGGGGAGATGTGATCCACCAAGCAAGATGATTTTTGCAAATCTGTGTCACCAGAATTTGGTGACGCATTGGAAGTTGTTGGTAAGACCACTGAGTGAACAATATCCACTGAAGAAGGCGCATGTAGAAGCGAGTCAGGGGAAGAAGAGTAATGGCCGCAGCCATGAGGCCTAATACCTTTAGAACCATTCTGGCCTGTACTTTCTTGTTGGCTAGAATGATCCTGACATGACTTTGAATGTCTGAAACTCTTTGATCTGTAAGGGTAGCTGACATCCGAACAGTGTTTAAGTTTGCGCCTATGAAAGTAATAGACTGGCAGGGCGATAAGGATGACTTTTCGAAGTTGATCGAGATGCCCAAATGAGAACAAAGATTTATTGTGTAATCCCTGGCTTGAACAAGCTGATGCCTGGTGGTGGCTGAAAGGAGCCAGTCGTCGAGATACGGAAACACCTGGAATCCTTGGCGTCTCAGGTGAGCCGTGGCCACTGCCATGCATTTGGTGGACACTCTGGGGCTGTAGTGAGACCAAAGGGCAGGGCTCTGAACTGGAAATGACTGGACCCCAGCCGAAAGCGGAGAAATCTCCTGGAGCGTCTGTGAATTTTTATGTGATAGTACGCATCCTGAAGATCTATTGAGCACATCCAGTTGTCCTTCTGTAAGAAGGGCAGAATTGACTGAAGAGTGACCATTCGGAATCTTGTCTTCCTCACAGACTTGTTGAGTCTGCTGAGATCCAATATTGGTCTCCAGTCTCCCGTCTTTTTGGGGACCAAAAAGAACCTTGAGTAGATTCCGGGCTCTGAATGGTCTGTTGTAACTGGCTGAATGGCTCTTTTTTGCAGTAGTTTTAATACTTCTAACTCTGCAATTTCCCTTAGACCGGGTGGTACATCTGGAAGGGAATTTGAGGGATAGAAAGGACTTTCCTCGAAAGGAATTATGTAACCCTCGGATATGATCGACTGTACCCATCTGTCTTGAGTGAGGGAACGCCAGGCTTCTGGGTACAGCGATAATCTTCCCCCGACTGCCTCCAAGGAGGGACAGCCGGGCAACATCTAAGGGATGCTGAAAGGGCTTGTCAGAGAGACTCTCTGTTTCCCTGGTTTTGTGGACCCCTCTGCCTCTAGAGCGTCTGTTGTTGTTACCCCTCTGCCTCTAGGGGTAAACTGACCACGTGAATCGGCGTGACTCCTTGGGATTTGGAACCACATTTTGCCACCCTTCTGTCCTTTGGGGTAAGGTCTAGAAGGGTGGAAAACGGACTCCTACGGCCGAAAGAGTTTTGCCATCCTGCTCACACCTGGTCAATGTTTCCTTCACTTGAGGGCCAAACAAAGCTGACCCATCAAAGGGAGAGTTTGTGAAGGACGCCTTAAAGGGATCTGCAAAATTACATAGCCGCATCCAGGCTTGGCGTCTAAGAGCCACACCTGTACCTGCGGCCCTACTCGCTCCATCAGCAGCATATGATATTAGCTGCATGGAGGAGTTTGCAATGGAGTTAAGGGTTCCTAGCTGCGAAGCAATTTTTTTCTGAGCCCCTGCAGCTGTAGGATCCTGCACAACTTCACCTAGCTCCTTAAGGATATCCCTTTGGAGTCTGGTGAAGTGACATAGGTAGTTCAGCGAACGCATAGCAAAGGTCGCTGAAGAAAACATCCGCTTACCATACCTATCCATGGTCCTAGAGTCCTTATTAGGAGGATGGACAGGTACGGAAGGATCTGCAAGTTCCTTCTTGGTGGCAGCCGCCACCACCATGGCATCAGCGTGGACACCTTTTGTGAGGAATTGTTTGTCCGACGGGGCAGTAATAAATTTAGAAGGCCTCCTAGGGACTGGCTCTACAGAGTCAGGAGCAGCCCACACCTTTCGGGCAATCACCTGCATAAGGGGGTCGAAAGGCAGAGACACCCAGGAGGTGGAGGGCCGAGATCCAAACGCCTCCAGGTATACTGACTCATCCTCAGAGGGATTATTGGTGGGCCAGTTTCCCCTCTGTCTAAGGAGTTCTAGGATGACTGAGAAGGAGACATCCTCAGAGGGGGATCTTGGGGATCCTTCTGACTCATCTAAGTCAGTATCTGAAGTGATAGACTCGGGGGAGTCTATGTGTTTCCTCTTACAAGTCCTCTTCCGCGGAGGATCTCCCGACAAATCAGGAGAATCCTCGGAAGAGGGGGATATTCCCAGTGGGGAAACCTGAGGCGGAGGATCTCTGGGTCCTGTAGCAAGAGAAGTGGCAGAGATGTCAACAGGCACTATAGAGGGAGGAGCTAAGGGAACAGACTGCTGGCTGCGACCAGTGGCCAGCACACTCTTCATTACCTCGAAGGCTCCCCTCCCAGGGAGGTCCGAGAGAACCCGCTCCAAAGAACTAGGAACTCCAGGGCCCACCGAAAGGGAAGGCTCCGAGGCAGATGTCGGAGCCGAGCTCACCAAGGCCGAGGCTCCAAGGGGAAGAGCGGGCTCGGACAAGGGTCCGATGCCACTCACCCCTCGGAGGAGACCAGGAAGCCCGCCACCGAATCCCTCTAAGGAAGGTCTCAAGACGAGATAAGAGTAGAGGCTGAAGGAACAGAAGGGGGTATCTGTCCCTCAGCCGTAGCAGTAACCATTCCCGAAGACTCCAACTCCAAACTCTGGGGTAAAGTCGAAGGAGGAACTGCAATGGGGTGTGGACCAATAGTCGTCTGCTGAGACGGACTATGTAGCATTTGGGCCAGTGCCTGTGACTTACGTAATCTACTGACCACTCTCTAAATCATGGTCAGAAAGCCTGGATGACCTTGAAGATCGGCTCCAATGGCTCCGCTCCGAGAGGAGAGGCGAAGCCGGAGCCGAAAGTATCGGCTCCAAGGAAGGGGACCTAGACCTCTTCCTCGAAGGAACCATCGGAGCCGATGAAACCACAGAAACTGTCGGAGCCGACAACTTATCGGCGCCGACAGGTAGCTTCGATGCATCGGCTCCAGCCGGAGCCGATACAGCCACAAAAGTAACGGTGTCGGAGCCGATCGGAGCCGACACCGATGCCTGAGCCACATGGTGGTCGGAACCGATCGGAACCGACACTGAAGTGGTCGAACCAGAATCGGCACCGATAGCCATCGGTGCCGAAGGTTTATGTAAAGTACAGTCGGCTCCAGCCGGAGCCGATCTCGACTCTGAAAGAGTCGGAGCCGAGGCCACAGGCTTGGACACAGAAGCCTGGGCCTTGGAAGACTTTGAAGTCTTAGATGGAGCCGACTTAGCCGGGGAGCCCTCCGGCTTAAGAAGGCCCCTCAAAATTAATTTATTTCTTCTTTCCTGCAGGACTCTCTGGCTGAAAGAGTGACAAATAGCACAGGAGTCCTGCAGGTGAAGAGGCCCCAGGCAGTAAAGGCAAGAAGTGTGACCGTCTGTCAGAGACATCTTCTGACAGCACGAGTCACACTTCTTAAAGCCTGAGACCCTTTCCTTAGACATAGAGAATCACACACACACACAACACTAGTCCAAGAAATTAAATTATATAAAACTATCAATAACAGACACACACACCCTAACAAGGGGGGGATGGGATGGGAGAAAGTCTGACTAGAAATTTTTAAGGAGTCAGGGAAAATCTTGTCAGAAAAGGACTAAAACTGTATTAAAACTAATTATCTAAAGTTTTTTCTGAAGAAAGGGGCAAAAGTAGTAATATAACAATCACTTACCAGGAGCTGGTAAAAGGAGGACCTCATCAGCGAAGCGGCAAACGAGATCTGGGTACTTACCGCCTTGCATCATGGGATATGGGGCTGCCTCGAGCTGGTAAAAGTGACTCTCGAGCTTAGCAAGTGCCGAGTCGGAGCCGAGGATCGGCTCCGAACCCATCAAGCAAGAATGAAGGCGAGATTGACAACTTAACATCTTTTAAATTAATTAAATTTTAATAATATTTATATATCTTACATGATAGGATAATTTATATTCATAATTTATATTCATATTATGTAGTATTTAATATGAAGAATGAGAATTTTATATGATGTGATGTATATGGTATGCTTTTATGACAATTAATTGTTAATTAATGATTTTTTTATTTTTGATTGGTATTGGAGGGTTTGAATGGTCAAGTGATGTGGACTTTGCTATATAAATGAATTTCTTATCTTATGTGTTTTATCTGATGAAGTTCGTTATGTTATGAACGAAAGGTGCCTTATTAAATTTACGCTTTTTCTATTGAGCTGATTATTTATTGGGTTTTTTTTGGTCCTGGTCTGCCGTGACATACTTTTATATTTACATTTACATCTTTCCCCTATCCATGATATACTGGGGTGCCAAAAACAAGGGTGGAGTTGCAGTTACCCATCTATTCATACAATTATATATGAATACAGTAAGAGAAGCAATTTGTACTATGTAGAGTGGAAGACAGGGCTGGGAGGGTGGCCTAATGGTTAAGGTGTGTGCCTTACAAACACAAGGTACAGGGTTTGAATCTCATAGAAGATAATTGGCTAGGCTTAAAATGACTCGCAAGGGCAGTTAGCCTAGTACTAATCTATGAACCTATGACAGCTCCATAAAGTTGTATTCTCTGTGATACACATCTATCCCTCCATGTTCTACTTATTTATTTTACAAAAGCGATTGAGATCTCTTGAGTGGTTTCTTACAATACCATTGGACTTACAACTATGTAACAAGTCTGACAAAATAGGCTCTGATAAAGCTCTATAAGTGAGGCAGAGGTCGTCTGTCAGCAGCCTATATGAGACACAGAAAAGGGACAAGGCTTTGAGATGGTCTGCAGAGTTTTTATGATTTAGTCCGTTTAATTTTTTAGTAAGAAAGCATTGTGGTCATTTCAGTTGTGGCAATTACTTGGACACAAATACAGAAAGGGGCATTATACTAAATGATTGCTCTATTAAGTGTAGAGTACAGTGAAATGATTACATCCTTGGACCTGAACACTCTGTTAGCCATGATATGCTAAAATATTTTTGCATGAAAGTCTCTTCATTAATTTCCAGATGGGATTGTATGTGATAAGAAAAAAATGCAATTCAGCAAATATTTAATAGTTTACCTACATTATTATCTTGGTGCTTTGATTTTTGCGACTTTTTGGTCTCTTTTAGGCTCACTGCAGAATACTGACTAGTCAGACGAAGAACCTTGTTTGAATGACTATGTTTTTTTAGACTTGTCCTCTGATTATTTAACCTATCCAGTTCTTGATCTCTTTAATGTTTACATTTATGACCACTATTTTCCTGATGAGTAGAAAATTACTGTTGTGGTTCCTGTGATTAAAAGGACTGACATGACTTTAAATTTCAGTTGCAGGCCAGTTGCACTCCTCTTATCATCCTCAGAAATTTCTAAGAAACTGATCTCTGACTAGCTTGTTGGTTTCTTTGAAAAAAAAAAACAATAACGTTTGTGGTTTTCATCATGAATTCCAAAAGCTACATTTCACAAAAACTATTAAGGTTATTTTACTTGACTGGATATCTCATAGAATCACAGGAAATAAAAGCAACAGGCCAAGTGGCCATTTACACCTTGCCAGTACCCACCCTCAGACCTTACCTCACTTTTTCAAGAAGAGATTGGCTAGTCATGCTGGAGGTTCATTTGTTAATACCCATCTAGTTGTCTAATTCCTTTCTAAAGGAAGATAGTCACATTGCTTGAACTGGACTGGAGGTTTGCTTTAGAGAAGGGGCCTTCATTGTGTGATGAACTGTCTGGCCAATGTGATTTACTTGCTGAAGCAGGATTAGATCTCTGGTCCTAGTGTTCACTGGGCTCTGTGATTTGTGAAAAAACAAAAGGTCTTGGACCACCAGACACGTAGTGGCCTGAAAAGCACGGCACAGATTATCCCCTAAGGAATCTATAGGACACTGAATACAAGGAAAGACCCTCACACTCTTATGTTACTCATTCACCACACCTGTCACCCTCTCATAACCACTCATCTATCCTCTCCTCAGCTCTCCTTGTCTCCCCCCTCTCTCTTGTCCACATCATCTTTACTCACAGTCTTAGCTACTCCTTCCCTAATCCTTATCCATCCTTTCTTCTTTTACTTTACCAACTACATTCCACTCAGCATTCCCTCTCTCCAATACACCATTTCCCCTCATGTTGAATGTCCCATCAGTAATGTTATCATATATCTGTTCTAAACAGATGCCAAAACAGCACTTGCAACACTAAATGCACAGGAACAGAAAGTTTCTAGTGTCTTTATTCAGTTGTTATTACGTTTCCTTTCATACACACTTTGTTCATCCTTCTAATACAATACTGTTTAAATTCTTAGCCCTCAGTCACACTACTGGCTCACTGTTGTAAACAATCTTATGTTTCCATTGGTATATATGTAATATTTTTGATTCACTTTTTTTTTCTATATGTATAACTTCTATCTACTGCATGGAGCACACTGATTAAGGTCCGATATCTGGAAAAATAAAAATCATCTAAGCAGTATTATAGTGCAAGACCTAATCTCACCCACCTGATTAACTTGTAAAGGCTAGGGCTTGCTCTAGGCAGTCAAATATGCCGGTACTAACTTGCAAATGACAGTGGCAGAATAAAAACAGACTTGTTTCTGCCTGCTAACTATGCCAGTACTGTCCCTGACTTACAAACTTAGAAAGTTGTTAGAATAACAGAATTTGTTTTAGCGTGCATTTTCTGAGGGATAGCAAGTCTGAAACACAAATGTTATGTTATTAGTTAGTGACTTTAGTTCTGATTTGCCAGAAAAGTACATTTATGTAAGAACTTACCATACCAGTAGCTATTCGTCTGATCACTGTTGCAGTATTCCTAATCAATCGGTTATCATCACTGATGTCTGCCAGGGTACCAAAGCTTTACCTTCCCAGGGAAATACACCCATCATGTGATCTTAGCTCATAAGCATAATGGTATATAGGTGGACATAAAAGCATAATTTTTCAGACTATTTCCAAGCCAGTGGCCTAAAGATCCCTGAGTGAGAGAGAGAGAGAGAGAGAGAGAGAGAGAGAGAGAGAGAGAGAGAGAGAGAGACTGGTCAGCTAGAAAGGGTGAAGCATGAAGTAGCAAGGAAGTCCCCTTAGTTCTAGGATGCTGTCTACAGAATAGGGACAAAGGGAGATGAGACAGAGACGGGCAGTAGAAATTTAATTTAAAAGGGAAGAAGGGTGGGAAGAAATACTGCAATTATCAGTAGGACATCTACTACTATGTTAAATTCTTACACAACTGTACTATGTCCTGACTGAAATCACTGCTGCAGTATTCCTAACCAATGGATTCCCAGAGCAGAAGGGAACATAAGAGTGGTTGGTTAGTAAGCTGGACAACTGTCCAAGAGACTGAAAAACACTGGCCTAGCAGGGTAGCTCTGGGCCTTGAAAAGGCACAATCCTGTAAAGATTAGTGAAGGTGTATACAGAAGACCAGGTGACAGCTTCTATTGTGGCTCTGACATCCACTATTTTGTAGAAGGCCCCAGAGGATGTTTTTTTATTGTAAAATGAGCTTGAAGGTAAAAGGGCAGTGACTTCTCATGTACAGAATAACAAAAGGAGATGGCCTTAGAAATCCAGCTTGCAATTGTTTACTTTTATGCTGGTTGACCCAGTTTTGAGTCCATGAAGGAGACAAACAGTTATTCAGTTTTTCAAATGGATATGGCTGTGTCCACATAGAATCTTAACATTCTGTAAATGTCTATAGAGTGTATGAGCCTTTCCCCCCAGATCTTTGGATTGGGAAAGAAAGTAGGGACATTTATGGCCTGATTAAGTGATAGCTAGTTCATTACCAAGGCATGAATGAAGGGTTAGCCCTCCAGGTCACAGTGTCATGAAAAATAAGCAAATGGGGAAAGACCATGAGACCCTGAAGCGCTGACACTCTCCTAGGTGAAATGAGAGCCAGAAGCAGAACAGTTTTTCAGGTGAAGAGTTTGAAATTTCTTGAGGATGCTGTTCAAAGAGAGGTAAAGTAAGCTTTTCCAGCACAAAGTTATGGTCCCAAGGAGAGGTGATGGGCTTCCTTGGTGGTCTAAAATGCAACACCACTTTAAGGAATAACCTGACCTCAGGTCTCGATCAAAGTGGAGGGGTATGGGGTAAACACGCAGAGATGACTGACAGGTCAACTTTGATGGATGCGTGGGCCAGACCTGCATGCATGAGCTCACACAGATATTTTAGTATGGCAGGTACCACTGATTTCTTGGAATTGTCCATTCCTGTGGCACCAAAATGAAAATCTCTTTCATTTAGCTATGTAAGATTTTTGAGTATTGGGTCTCCTGGCTTCTTGGAGAACTTTAATTACATCCTCAGAAAAGTGGTGCCTGTAAAGAAATAGAACCCTATCATCCACAGAGTTAAATTTAGGAATGAGAGGTTGAGGTCTAGTAGTAACTCTCTCTCTCATGTGTGATGAGATCTTCTTGCAGTGGCAGTTTGTAATAATTGCCTCTGGTTAGATGAAAAAGAGGAGGGAACCAATGCTGTCTCAAAAAGCCTCTACAGCACAATACGCAGATGATGCCATGCTCATACGCTCTTTACCAAGTCTACCACTATTCCACAAGATGACCCAGGACTCCTTTTCCTCAGTTGAGGCTTGGCTAAATGAATACCAACTGCTTTTAAATGCTGAAAAAATAATAATTAATGTTTTTACCCAAATCTCTGTCACAATCCTTCACCATCACATCAGCAAATAATACTCAAATGAAACAGTTTCCAACATAAAACTTCTTGGTGTCTTAACCAATGCTAACTTAAAATATGATCCACACATCACTCAAGCCATCAGGAAGGGTCACCAAACATTGAACTTCCTCTATAGAAGCAGACCCTTTCCCACTGACTACTCTAGGAATTCTTTAGCAACATCTTGTCTTCCCCTTTCAGTTCTCTATGCAGCACTCATTCATACTAATCTTTACTCCACTTTAAAAAATAAAATAGAGATTTGTTACGATAAAAGAGCTAAGTTTGCATCCAACTTACCAAACCATTCACACCACTGCCTAGTAGTGAAGTACCTACATTGGCTCAAACTACCTAATTACCTTACCTACTCCCAGTTTCTTTGTGCCCACAAAATAATACACAAACCTAACACCTATACATCACTACAAACTATTCCTCAAACATTGCTTCCCTTCTAGTAATCTCTGTTCACAGAACAAACATCTCTTGACTAGGACTAATAACAGTGCAGGTGACTTACTTTACTCCACCCATGTTAATAAGCACTTGAACTCCATCCCACCCACACTAAAACAAGACAACTTTACCACACATTTCAAACACAACCAAAAACATCACATAACTTCCTCACGCCTATGCTCATGCTCCCAACCCGACTATACCCACCTTTCTTTCTTTCTCTTCCATTGCCAATCTCTCTCTATCAATCACCCTGAATATTTCACATTTCTTATCCTTGTCTTTATCTTTTTCATCTAACTAACCTTTATCCATAATCCTGTCTTACTAACACTCCCTCCTTACCCAGCTCATCATCTTACCTATCAAATGTTATATCACCCTCTTCACCATCAGTACTTTTTCAATTTATGTTTCTCTTGATTATTTCTGCTCTTACCCTTCCTCCTCCTCTATTTTACGTTCCTGCTCTAGTGACATCCTACTTTATTAATGTCAATATACATATATTGAACCTATGAGCATTATCATTGCTCTTGTATCTCCAGCTATTACATTAAAATGCCTTTGACTTATATAAAATACTATAACTTCTAAAGCATATGATAAACAAAATTGTTATTTGTCTCAATACTAACTGAAAAGTAATGCTTAAAATGTTTAATTTTATTGTTGTTCATTGTAACTATGTATTTTATGTGCAGTTTTTTTCCCTGGGCCTCCACTGAAAATGTGACTTTACTGGTAAACAAAAGCCTATTAATAATCAATAAATAACAGCTAAGGGAAAATCAGTACCTTTATGGCTTATTTCTTTGTAAATTATTTAGTCAATTATCAAGCCTACAAAATTTGGAGGCTACATGCATATATTTATGGATATGTTTAAGATTTTCCATTGACTTTACAATAATGATATTATTTATCTTTCAAACCTAAGACTGGCAAGAAATTCTCTGCATTGATGAAAACGGTACCTACTGAAAAGACCATGCTGCAAAAAAAAAAGGGTCAGTCTGTTGTGATCTTTTCAATGCCCAAAGGAGCACAAGCCAATTAACATTACTTGGATGTGCTTTTGTGTGTGTCTATGAGAAAAAAATTGCTACTCGTATAGTTATTTATTTATTTGTTCAATTGTTTGTTAAACAGGTAAGTTGATTGATCCCATTTTTCAGCCATGATTCTGACCCATAAATGAGAACAGGAAAACAAAAACAATGTATATTTCATGGGAAATGAGCATAGAAATACAAAAACAAGGGACACTTCATGGTACAGTTCAAATGTATCACAAAGTACAGTTAAAGTACAGTTAAAAAAATAACACACATTGTTGTAAAAGCAGCACATGGTGACAATGAGGAAAGATTATTTCAGATTTATGAGGTTAGTCTATATGGACAATACAAATTTGCTGTCAGATATAAACACAAGGCTGCACAAGGACTTCGATTGATCACTAAAGTCTAGATCAAAAATGTATGCAGATTTATAGCACATTCACCAAAAAGAAAACATCACTGCACCAAACTAGCAAAAGACATTTGGTTGTCCACATCCCAGTGGACAGCCCACTTTCTAGGCAATTTGCTCTATAAACATGTCATACAAGAAAGTGTGCCCTTTTCGCACAAAGGCCACCACAGACATCTCTCCCACCATTTAATTCAAGACCTCTTTGTACAGGTTCATAGGTTCATAGATTAGTACTAAGCTAACTGCCCTTGCGTGCCATTTAAGCCTAGCCAGTTATCCCTTGTGAGAGACAAACCCTGCACCTTGTGTTTGTAAGGCAAACACCTTAATCATTAGGCCACCCTCCCAACCATATATTCACTTCCCACCTGCAGTCCACAGTTACTAACCTGAAGTGCATGGGTCACACTTCCTCTGTGCTTGCTCTTAAAATATGGAAAGCCAAACCAGAACAAATAAAACCCATACTATCATCCAGGAAGTTCTAGAAGGAACTGAAAAGCCATCTCTTCCTCAGAAAGGGTACCACCACATAGACAGTAAATACCATGACATAAATTCATAACACATTTCTCTTTTCTCAGTAAATAAAATCAAAGAGTCATACTTCATTCACTATTAATTACTTCTTATTCCTCTGATTCACTCTAAAATATCCTACTAACATTTACCCCCATCATTCCTTCCTTCCTTTCACCATTCGTCTCACCTCCTACCTTCACGGGCTTTCTTTCTCAAAAACACCTCCCGACTACCACAGGATTTTGGCACAAGGACTGTAATGCAGTAGACTGAATGCTTACTATTTTCTCGTTCAAGAAGCATATATATAGCCTTGTATATTATTGGAAATGCATTTTATTTAAGTTGGTAACTTTTTGTCAGTCCTGCCAGTTTCTGCCATTATTCTTGGGTTCTTCCTGAAGATCCAGTCAATTAATCTTAATTACTTTCCAGCCATTTTAATTGTCATCTGTGCTATACTAACTCTCTGTTTCATCACATTAACTCATTTGTATAGGTTATACAATTATAAGGTTAAATATTGACTTATACTGTTATTTTGTAACTTTTGGTTGTAAACCCTGGGCTGAGTATGAAAATGATCCAATTGGATAAGTGCTCCAACCCGGTCAACAAATCACAGGATCAAAGGATCATTGGAATTTACTAAGCTAATAGTCCAAGGGCCCTTACAAACCTAGCCAAATTTGTCCTTGTTACCACTATCAGCACCTATTGCCCCTGTCCAAGAGGGACACAGGTGGAACCCCCAGGGTGAATTTACAGTTACCCATCCAATAGTCCAGACTGTATTTGAGGAGGCCCAATGAGGTGCTCTGTTTGACCTGAAGTGGGAGTGTATTCCAAAGGTGTGGTAACCTCTGGGAGACAAATCTGTCCCTCCAGCAGGTACTACTGATGTCACATACCAGGTTTAGGCCCTTAAAGCGAGTAACCCATGTGCCATTTGACTTGCAGATGTGCAGCATTTCCAGTAAAGCAGGGTCAGAGATCGCCGCATATGCAAGGCAGAGATCACCTCTGAGTAGTCTGTATGAAACAGAATAAAGTGACAGTAATTTCATCCGAGCGACATAGGATAGCTGCTGAAGACCTTAAATGTTCCTTGTGAGGAAACCTTGTGGCCTATTCAATTGCTGCAGGTTTGTTGAAAGGTACATACCAAAAGGGGCATTGTACTCAATTATTGGCCTAATGAGTGAATAGTACAGACAGGTGATAACTTATCCTTTTCTCAATAAATAAATGAATACCACTAAAACAAACAACAAGAAGTGCTTCTCTTCTTTCTTCCCCGTCACACACTTCATCCAAAAAAAAAATAAATAAAATAACCCTCTTGAATGGATCTGTTCATATGTTTACCTGTAGCAGCTACTTTTTCTAGCCAAATTCTAGGGAATTTAAATCACACGGGGGAAATGTTTAAAGAGGAAAAGCATGGTGGTTATTTTATGAAAAGTCACAGCAGTAAGTGTCAATGACTTTGAATCAAGATGGTCATGAATATGCATTATGAATGAGGTTTCTGTTACACTGTGTTATGAATCTTTGGTTACAGTTGGGAAATGCACTCATATAACTACTTCAGGCATCCATATATCCATATGCTGGCCAGCAATATAATAAACATTGTGACTTTTTTCCAGAATAATGACACTACCCTTGCTATACACCAGAAAAAAGGAAGAAGTGCAGACATCTTACTGTTGCACAACATATTACCCTGCGATAAACAAATACATACCAATATCTAAGGGATATGGATGTTCTTGTTCATAAACAATTAATTTCCAGCATTTGTACTTCCACCATACACCTTTTTCTCTTCACTAAAAGTATCTTATCTGCTCAGTTAATGATCATGCCTAACCCTCCCATTTGTCTGCATCTTCTCAGCATAAATCCTGAATGTAGTTAATGTCACAAAAGACAGATTGCCATCTGAATTAGATAGTTAGATGAGACAGGATAATTAAAGTAGGTCATCTAACACTGCTAGCTTTCAGAGTTACTATATCTTGAGCATTCACATGACCAGTTCTTCCAAGTTTTATCCTTCTTACTCTTCTTTATACTCAGCCTTCATTGCTCTTCTCTTTTGCTGTCTGAACAGACATGAAGAGAATAAAACTTGCATAAAGTGCCCACAGATATACAGCCGACTTATTAATGTGAATTTGTCCATCTAGGAATATGAAATTTAAATATGGCACACCTATTGCTACTATATTATTCCTGTCCTTCACTAAAACTAATGACTTTTGGCTTTTCCCGGTTAGGGGTCGCCACAGCAGAACTCCAGTCTGCTAATGATTGGCAGTGGATTTTTACAGTGACGAGGTGCCAGCTCGACTCCCAACCTTCAAAGAAGGCACACCCATTCATGCACGCACCTATCTGCATGTCTTTAAACATCACTTGACCGCAGGGAGGACATGCAGATTCCACACAGAAGGCACTCCAGCCAAGAATCGAACCAGAGAACCTCTTGCTGTGAGGCGACAATGCTAACCACTGCACCACCACGGCCTACCTATGATCATCAATTATTCATAAGGAATGTTTATACTATTCTCACAGCTGAATGACATACAATACACACAGAGTAACCAAACAGCAGTAATCCAATGTACTGCCGAGTTTTCTTACCATGTTGTCAGAAACTGACATCTGAAGAAAGGAAGTCTGCATAATAACCTAAATTTTAATTGTGCTTAGTAGCAAATGTTATCATACAACTTTGTGCTTCCCTACTTTCATTAGTGGATTTATACTTTGGAACATTTTTGAAGAAAGTATTTCTACCACCTGTTATTAGGTGGGATATTCACAGCATGGTTTCTATTAGGTGCTTGAACTCTAGGGAATCTTAGATCTTCCACACAGAGAAGTTACCTCATTATTTACAGTTTCATAAATACAAATCTCTCACCCAAGACAGTAACTGTGACAAATGAAAATTATTCATTGAAATAATCAGGTTGCTAAAGCAAATGTAAAGGTGTGTTATTATTTCCCATTTTGTCCATTGTTATAATGTAGATTGTTGTTTCAGTTCACGTGCCTTAAAGCATTAAGTATACTGAATCTCGGGACCTCCATCAGAATGATCAGATTTTTGTTGTTTGTCTCACAAAGCATATAAAAAAACATATAAGCTTCTAATTAGCCACATTACACGGTATGTCATAGCCACTATTTCAAACAACCATTCTGTTTGCAGTTGTATGTACAACATTAAAATGCAACTCACAGAAAATGTTTGTAGAATTGATCTGTGAAAGACTGAGAACAAATTCTAAAGGACAAATCAATAGACAAATCCTAAAAGAACAGCATCTGCTTTTCCACATTAATTGACGACTTGAAGCTTACACTTTGACATCTATTTTTTCAGATTTGTACTGTGTCCCTGAATGCTCTCAAATCCACATACATTTCCAGCAACTTGGGTACTCAAAAGCTACTTGAAGTGTGCTTAACAGAGGGAGAGAGAATAAAAAAAAAAATCTAAGAAAAATTCAGAAACAAGTTATGTTTCATAAAACAACTGTTAAATAAAGGACATAACTGTTCCATTTTTAAAGGTTAGCATTCATAAATCAGGGTCTAAAGTGGAATCAACTGAAAGTATTGTGGTAAACTACAATTCTATGCCCCCAGATCCTCAACAAGTAAACAAAAATACAGTAGTTCGAGTAAATCTTACCATAACAATAGAAGCTCTAATAGATCATTACTGCAGTAGCATCAGCTATTTAGGTTATATCCTTTCAAACGATGTGACCAACCCCCCAGCTTTTCAAAGCTTCAAGGTGCCTTTAGTGTGCTCTAACTGCCACGAGCTTGAGCAGACATCCATACAAAAGGAAGAATGTCAAAAACGTTAGAGCTTTCTTATCACTGATGTGCACTCCTATTGTGGGCTTTGTGGGATTATCAGGTAGGAAATGTATTTTGTATGCATTGTCATACTCTATGAGGATATTTTATTACAGTAAACACTGAAGAAATTTTTTGTCTAAAATTTGTTTTTAGAACTTTTTGTTAGATAATTTTACAGAGTTTATTTATGATGAAAAAATAAAAGTTATGCACTCACCATAAGTATGCATCTGTGTTGTCCATTTTCATTCTTTCTCAATGAATGGGTCTCAGATCCAGCCCTCGGATCCAACTCAGAAGCTTTTCTCTAGATTCTGGGATCTGACTTTTGAGCTCCTCCCTTTACCCAAAATGCCCCGGACCACTGCATCACCTCAGATCAAGTTTGCTGTTATTATACAGCCATCTGAATATAAAGTATAATAATTTGGTGAAACAGTATAGTAATAGAATAGGGGCTCAAACAGGAACTATGGTTCCTAACAAAAACGTTGTAAGGTCACTCCCAAAGACATGGATGGGGGAAGGGGGGAGAAAAGTTGAGGAAGAATTAAAATGGGCAACAAAGATGCATAGCTTTGGTGAGTACATAACTTTTATATCTGATGATGTCATTTTCATTCATTCCTCAACAAATGGGATAGAGTCCCCAGCTACGATAACCTTGAGTGGCCCTCATGGAAGGATCTTCCGAAAAACCACAGAACCAAATGCAGCCCTGTTTCTGGAGATTAAATTCAAGTTGTAATGAGCAATAAATGTATCAGTATTAGACCAAGTGGCACCTATGTAATTATTATCAATCGAAGCTCGGGCCCGAAGCACGGGCCCAAAAAGCAGCTGATGTAGCCATAGACCTAGCTGAGTGTGCTTTTGGAGGTTTTGGCAAGGTTAAACCTCTCAAAGAGTAGACATAAGAAATACAATCTGTAATCCATTTGGCCAGGTAATTTTGGAAAAGGAAACAAACAACTGGTCAGTTTTTCTAAATGATTTAATCCTATGAAGATAAAAATGAAGTTGCTTATGTACATCTAAAAGGTGAAGCATGTACTCTCACTTGTTGACAAATTTAGGAAAGAAAACTGCCAAGTTGATCACTTGACTGATGTTTGTTTCAGAGGCAATTTTGTGTAGAAAGGAAGGATTGATATGTAAGGTAATCCTATCTTTATGGAAAATCAAATAAGGTGGTTTTGAAGAGAGTGTTTGGAATTCAGAAACTCGCCTCCCAAAAGTTATAGTCACAAGAAAAAATCTTTTCCAAGAAAGAAATTTGAGATCTGACTTAGCCGAGATCTCAAAGAGGCATTGTACGCAACTCTGTAATACAATAGTAAGATCCCAAGGTGGACTGGTATCCTGTATCGGAGGTCTAAGCAAAAAGGTACCTTTAAGTAATGCTTTACATAACTTGAGTGAAGCTAAAGGGGAAGCATTATCTTCGATGTCTTGCCAGCTGAACTTTGACAGTGGAGAAATTAGCACCACATTGAAAAAATCAAAGCAAGAAAATCTAAAACACCAGAGATTTCAGCAGTAAAAGGATTCAGCTCTCTCTGCTGTGCCCAAAAAGAAAATTTCTTCCATATACTCTTATAAATCTTCCTCGTAGATAGTTTCTGGAGTGAAAATAAAATATGGTGAACAGGAGAGGAAAGCCTGGAATGTCTAGCCGTCATTGGAATTGGAGAAATTATTTGGTTAGTCTGAGGCCTGAAATGTCCGGATGAGTCATCCTTGATGGATGTGATAGTAGATTTGGAATGGGGTCCAGTGTCCAAGGGGGACACAGTAGGTGAGACCATGGGAAGGGGAACCCAAACCTGCCAAGACCAGAAGGAGGCAATTAGGATTACCTTGCTCTTCAACTGGAGTGCTTTCTGAAGAAATTTGGGTATTAGAGGTAGGGGAGAATAAGCGGGTCTATATTAGATGAATGAATGCTTAAAATGTCGAGTACGACATGCTCGACACCTTTTAAGCGAACGTTCATCTAATCAAAACCCTAGAATATCGAAACAAGGAGTTTCAAAAAGTTATAGTTGGCCAGCCATCAGGAAGCCAATGGCTGATGGCTACAATGTACTGTACACCATTACAACCCCCCCCCCAAAAAAAAAACAAAAAAAAAAAAAAAACCAAATCAACAAAGAAAATAAAGTGTGCCCCCCACCCCCACCCCCTACTTAAATATACCAACTTCGAGATCGCACCACAGTGAAGGACTGTCAGAACATTACACAGGGTGAATGTCGAGCCCGCACCACAGTGGAGGACTTTAAGAATGGCGAGACAGGGTGAACGTTCTGACTTCAGCCATTGGCTTCCTCACAGCTGGCCAACTGTAACTTTTTGAAACTCTTTGTTTCGACATTATCTGGTTTTGCTTAGATGAACATTCACTTAAAAGCTGACGAGCATGTCGTACTCGACATTTTAAGCATTCATTCCACTAATAGGGAATCGACTAAGTATCCGAGAGACCGGTGGGCCAAGTGTTGATTAGATGATCTCTCAGTGAATGCTCCTGAGAGGGAGTTAGGGCAAAAAATATGCTGCACTTGTTGTTGAGGGGAGAGGCAAATAGGTCGCAGCAAGGTTGACCCCATTTGTGGAAGATCATTTTTGCCACTGTATGACTGAGAGTCCACTCCTGAGTCATCAGGATAGTCCTGCTGAGCTTGTCAGCTAGAACATTGGATTTCCCTGGTACATGCATTGCTACAAGAAAGTGGATGGAGGAGATAACTTGTTGGCAGACTCTCATTGCTTCTCAGCAAAGGGGTTACGATCGGGTTCCCCCTTGTTTGTTGATGTACCATACCACTGACATATTTTGTGTTTGGACAGCAACTGCCCCAAGAGGAAGAGAGCTCTGAAAGGCCTGCAACACTAACAGGACTGCTCTCATCTCCAAGATGTTTATATGCAATTTGGTCTCTTCTGGGGACCATGTGTCCTAAACAGTTTGCCCCAAGAAAGGACCCCCACCTCGACTGGTAGGCATCCATGGTCAATGTGGCATTTGGGGGAGGAAAGATAAAGAGACATCCCTGACGACCTTCATCGGATAGAATCCACCACAGTAGGGAGTCTCTACAGAGTCAAGATAGTTTTATAGGATATTACAAAGGTTGTTGAAGAATGGACCATTGTACTGCTAGAGTCCACTGGAGGATTCGCATGTGAAGAAGAGCAGTAGGTAGTGAGGTAATCGCTGCAGCCATGGAGCCTAAAGCTTGAAGAACCATTTTTGCTGGGGGACAGGAATGACAAAGAATCTGTCTAACATGCAATCTCAAGGTAAGAATCCTGCTTTGTGGTAAAAGAGCAAGACGATTTACTGTATCCAGGTGAGCACCTCTAAATGCCAAGACTTGAACCAGTTGAAGATGGGACTTTGAAAGATTGACTGTGATCCCCAGGAACTGAGGTAACTGGAGTAAATAATCCCTGGCTTTTACTAGGAGATGCCTGGTTGATGTGGTGAGACGCCAGTCATCCAGATAAGGAAACACTCTGAATTTGTGCAGTCTGAGCTAAGCTGCTACCACTACCATGCATTTGATGAAAACCCTGAGGGCTGTGGTGAGACCAAAGGGCAGGGATCTGAACTGGTAATGACTGGCTCCCAGCTGGAAGAGCAGGTATCTTCAAGAGTGCCTCTTCAATTTGATGTGATAGTATGCATCTTGAAGATCTGTAGGGCACATCCAGTCATCCTTCTGTAGAAGAGGCAGAATGGACTGAACCATGACCATCCAGAATTTGAAGAAGAAGGCGCAGAAGCAGACAGAAGGTCCTTGAGGACTAGCTTGTTGCATCTGTCTCTGATGGCTCTGGCATGAAAACCAGCGCAAATCATACAAGGAGTGTCTAAATGAAAGGGGCCTTGTGTAAATTTCGGATCCTATTTGGTCTGGTGTGACCTCTTGCATTACCCTTTTCTCTAACAGCTTTTGAACCTCTAGAACTGCTAACTCCCACTGATTGGGCGAAACATAGGGGAGACATTTTCTTTTTAGTGCGGGAACTTGTAAAAAGGGAATGAAATATCCTCTGGATATGATCTTTTGCACCCGGAATCTTTTACAATGGCTGTCAAGATTGCAAAGATTATCACCCCCGACTGCATCCAGAGAAGAAAAGTCGGGCAACACTTCAGGAGCACTGAAAGGTCTATCCAACAAAGAATCTCGGAACCCTTGGTTTTGTGGACCCCCTCTACCACATGGACGCATCTTCTGTTATTTCCCTCTCTGTCTCTGGGAGAAAAATCTCCATGTGAGTCTTGAAAAGGTCTTTGAGATTTCCAGAACCACATCTTCTTACCACCTCGTTGATTCCTAGAAAAAGGTCTATGAGGGTAGAAATATGGATTCCCACTGTAGACAAGGCTGTCCATTGGGTCTATATTATATTATCGAACGCTTAAAAAAGCAAACGATGAAAAATCGAACCCATGTAAGCGAAAGCTTACAATCTCGAAAACTCAGAACAGTGATTTTTTTCCAAGGGAAAAAAATCGCTGTTCCAAAAAAAAAAAAGAAAAAAGAGAGAAAAAAGAAAAAAAAATTGAAAGAGTACATAAAGTGGGGGGCTTCACCCCCCACCCCTACTTAAATATACCAACTCCGAGATCGCACTACAGTGCCGAAAATGGCAAAGTACCGTTAGCGGCCAAGCAAATTCTTTCCCTTGGAAAGAAATCGCTTAAAAGCCGCTTCATTATTTTGTCTTTTCGTTGTTTTAAGTTCGACCAAGACGCATTCAACAGAATGCGTCTTCGGTCATCTAACAGGAACCCGTTCCATCTTGCTCACTGCAGGAAAGTGTCTCTTTAACAGAAAGCCCAAACAGAGAAGCTCCATCAAAAGGAGCATTGATGAATGAAGTTTTAAAGGGCTCTGCAAAATCACACAATCGCTTCCAGACATGTCTCCTGATGCTATGCCTGTACGTACAGCCTGTGAGGAATTCTCAGCTGCATGAGAGATCTGCTGGTGATCTTGGGGATTCTTCCACTTCATCAAAATCTGTGTCTTAAGTTAAGGATTCCTGGGGGGAATTTACACAATCTCTTCGGGGGACATCTTCAGTGGAGTGGTCTAGAGAACTGCCTGGAAGCTATTATAGGGCTGACTGTCCCTGTGGAGTAGGATGCAGAGACTCAGAGACAGGATCCAATGGTGGAAACTGGGATAAGATCCAAGGAAGATAGAGCTGAAACAGAAATTAGGTAAGAGAAAGCCCTCTCCACCACTTCAAGGCAGAGGGACCGGGAGAAGCTGTGGCCAACCTCACTGGAGCCAGAACTCTTGCATAAGATAAGACCAGGTCCCTTCCGGTCCTCCACTCTGAGGAGGTAGTTGGCTCCAAGACTCTTCCTGTTCAAGGGTCATCAGCATCAAACGAATCAGAGAGGAAGTCGGAGTCAAAGATGAAGGCATCTTTGGATCTGACAGTTCGACTCTTGGAGGTCTTGGATCTGAGGGCTCTGAAGCAGTATGTCAGACTGGAGAAGGAGAAATAATGGTATGTGAGGAAGGCTTAAGGCTCATGGAGCTGATGGGTGATGCATCCAGTAAAACCCCCATCTGGATCTGTGTTCTGAGAAATTTTCTCATCTTCCTGTCCACTTCTGCTTCAGAAAGATTTCAGGAGGACATAATCGAAGAGTAAGTGGAAGAAGGTTGAGACAGTTTTTTTTGGTGTCTCGTGAAAAAAGGGAAACCTGAGTCTTGGAGAGACAGGCTCCAGAGGAAAAATGAGGACTCCAGAATAGAGTAGACTCGGAGGCTGAAGGAATCAGATCTGTAGCTGTCAGATTTGAGTGCTTTGGAATCTTAGCTGGTGGCTCTGATATCAGAGCAGTTTTGGGAGAGCGGACAGGAAAGCACTTTCTATGCTTCCTGGGCTCCATAGATTTAGATTTTTTTTTTTTGGGGGGGGGGGTGAGCTCCTGAAGTAGAAACTGAAGAAAAAGGTGCATAAGCAGAAAAAAGGCCCTTGAGGACTAGCTTGCTGCATCTGTCACTGATGGCTCTGGCACTGAAACCAGAGCAAATCGTACAAGGAGTGTTACTATTGCTGATAAAAAATGAGAAATAGAAAAAAATAGCTTTACTAACAACACAGTAAAAAACTTTTCTAAAGCAAACTTCACCTTACTTAAGACAGAGGTGGTAAGTTTCACTGCCCCCAAGCTAAAGGATAATGCTGCCCAAGATGCAGAAACCTTTACAAATGCACTCTATGAGCACCTACAAGGATCTATGGATCGTGCCATCCCTAGCAAAACCAAGACTCACTCCTCAGAGAAGGAAACCAGTTTGGTGGACCCCTGTAATAAACAGGCTATACAATAGGAGGAGGAAACTAGTTCAGAAAAAAAGCAAATCCAAAGAAGGAAAAACATCCCTGATCAGTATCAGTAAGAAACTGAGGTCCCTCATGAAATCATCCAAGGCTAACTTCGAAAGAAAAATATCCAAGGATTCAAAAGATAACGACAAAGCCTTCTTTAGCTATGTTAAGAATCTAAGTGGCAACTCGCAGATATGCACTGAACTAGTGCAAAATAGCACAAAATATACTGAACCTGCTGATATTGCACAAACTACAGAACAAACTAACCCCCACCTAAACACGCTGTTCAACCTCAGCCTCTCTGCAGGCTACGTGCTCATAGAATGGCGCACAGCAACGGTTATTCCTCTCCACAAAGGAGGGGCCACAACTGACCCTGGTAACTATCGCCCCATAAGCCTGACTAGCCTGGTCTGCAAGGTTATGGAGCGCATCATCATGGAACTCATTAACAAAGACATTGGGAACCTCCAAACACTTGACCTGACCCGGTTCGGCTTTGTTAAGGGCAGATCATGCCTACTAAACCTGGTTGACTTCTTTGATGTATTCCAGTGTATTTAATTTTCCTGGCAGGAATTGAGCTTGTAGGTGCACTCGGTAGCTCAAGGCTGTGTTCCACAATGCCATGGCTAGTCTGCAGAGGGGGTAAGAATGTGTACCCCCCTGCTTGTTTATGTACCACATAACAGTGGTGTTGTCCGTCTTTACCATTAGTTGTCCTGGAAGAATGTGGTCCTTGAAGTCTGTCAGAGTATTCTGTACAGCTAACATTTCTTTTTGATTGATATGCAGGTGCATTTGACTTGGGTTCCATTTGCCCCGAATGCACTTTCCCTGCCAAGTGAGCCCCCCATGCATAGTCTGATGCGTCTGTTGTTAGGGTTTGGGTGGTAGGGGGTGGTGTGGAAGGTAGTCCCTTGTTTTGGTGGCAGGCCTCTGCCCACCAAAGTAACTCTAGGCATAGGCAAGGTATGATAGGAATCATTGCTTCTAGATCGTGGGAATGTTTACTCCATAGGCTTTTTAGATACCACTGTAGTTTCCTCATATGCAGTCTTGCATATGGAATTAGAAGAATGCAGGAGGCCATGAACCCCAAGTCTTGCAGTATTTGTCTTGCAGATAGCAGGGTTTTTGTGGCCACTTGTTTGAAGTAGGTTGTCAAATGAATTTGTTTCTCTGGCGTGAGGTAAGCCATCTGGGAAGTTGTATTCAAGCTTGCTCTCAGGAATATAATTTGTTGACAGGGTACCAGATGAGATTTCTGTTCGTTTATGGTGTGCCCCAGACAGGTTAGAACCCTTTGTACAAAAGGCCAGATGATTCAAAAGTATGTCCTGGCTTTCTGCCTGAATTAGACAATCGTCCATGTATGGGTATATTTGAATACTTCTTTGCCTGCAAAATGCAATAACTGGAGCTAGGCACTTTGTGAATACCCTGGGTGCAGTAGATAAGCCAAAGGGCAGTGCAGAGAACTGATAGTGTGTGTAGCCTGCTTTGAAGTGAAGGTATCTTCTGCAAGATTCCCTGATTGGGATGTGCAGGTATGCTTCTTTTAAATCTAGTGTTGCCAACCAGGCGTCTTTGCCTAGCATAGGAAGCAACTGGTGAAGAGTCAGCATCTTGAATTTTGGAATCTCCAAAAAGGTGTTTAGAGTAGACAGGTCCAGGATAGGACGACATGAATTGTCTTTTCTGGGTACCAGGAAATGTCTCAAGTAGAAACCTTGTCCCTTTTCCTCTTCTGGTACCAACTGAATAGCCCCCATGCTTAAGAGAGAAAGTACTTGTTTTTGCGCCTCTGCCCACTGATTTGGGGGTAGGTCTGGCCACCCACTTAGTGTTGACAACGTGTGGAAGTGAAATCTGTATCCCTGGGACACTATATTTAAAACCCATTTGTCCTGGATAATGCAGTTCTTTGCACGAAGAGCAATCTTTCCCCCCAAAGGGGCAGTCAGTTGATAAGTGCTTGGAAATTTTAAAAGGAAGTCATTGAGATAGTTTACCATAGGGAGTAGTCTTATTACTCCCAGATTTGGAAGTGGAGGCCCCCCACTGCTTAGTCCTGTGTGTCCCCTGGGACTGAAACTTGGGGTTTCTGCTGTGTCTGGGTTTGGCTTGAGAAAACCTGGAAGGGGCTGGAAAGGACCAATTTTTACAGGGCCAGTGCCTACTAAATCTAGGAGGCTGAATTTGTAAGAAATCTTTAACAATTTGCATAGATTTAGCTTTATCTTCCACCTTTTTAAGAACTTCCTCAGCCTTGTTGCCAAACAGGCAGTCCTGAGTTAAGGGAGCATCCAACAATTTAGCTTTAACATGATCAGGTAAAGACTGCTCCTTAAGCCAAGCATGCCTTCTGAGCACAGACCCAGTAACAGCAGCCCTGCAAGAGGCCTCTAATGAATCAAAACCACATTGCAAAGTATGTTTTCCAACTTGTTCAGCAGAATGCATTAAATCCTGTAATTCTTTATTTTCCACACAATCAGGAATCAACATCATTTTCTGTTTAAGCAATCCAATAACATGTTGCTGATACTTTAACATAAAAACTGGCAGTTTAATGCCCTAATGCCCAAGGTTGCAAAAGTGTAAACCTTCTTATCCCATCTATCCAGCGCCCTGGAGTCTCTATCAGAAGGGGTAGGATTTTTAGCAGTAGAAGCCTTAATGCCCTTGAGCCCCTGAGAAATAGTCTCTGGATCCGCAATAGGATTTTTAAAAAGGAACTTGTGTGATTCAGGGACCCTGTAGTATCTGTCAGGTTTTGTGGGAGCAGGAGACAAGGAATCAAGGGCCAAACTAGATTCCGAAAAGGCATCATCAACAATGTCTAGTACAGGAGTACTAGCTAAAGGCCTATGCTGGGGCAGGAGTAAGAAATCCCTGAGCCTCATTTTTGAATCAGAAAAATCCTGGCTTTCCCAGTGGAAATGCTCCCTTAGAGTATGTCAGGTTTCACCAAAAGAAAAATCCTCTGGACTTGGGGCTCCGACTACGGGGGATTCCGAAAAAAGCAAAGATAAAGACAGGTTTAAACTATTCCAGGCTCCACAAAGTCTGCTCTTCACGTTTTCACTTAGAACTGTTCAAACTCTCAAAGTAATCACTCTATTCTCTTTCTAAAGCCCTGCACATGCTCAGCTCTTATAAGGAAACACTAACTAACTAAAGCACTACACTCTCCTTGACTTCTCATAAGTATTAGACTCCCGATTGGTCCTTCCTGATCAAGTGAAAAATCAGTTCCCTTCCCTAATCTGATCAGTAAAAAAACAGTTCCCTATACTAACCTGGTATGTCCAAGGGTCAGTTTCAAGGTTACTCTCCAGTCCAGCTGGTGAATCTGGGAATTTTGAGGCAATGTTACAATTGCCTTATGTACACAGACAACCCTCTCCTCCTTCCAACAAACTCTAATACATGTGAGAGATGCAGTTACACAGCCAAACTGGAGGCAGAGCTCTCTCAACACAAGACTGGCACAGTCTGTCAGGAGGAAAAGGTAACCACCCACACCACAAATCCAGTCTCACACAGACCTATTGCATCTGCATACCCAACACATAAACACACAAAAACATACTCGGAGGCTCTAAATAAAAATCTGCCTAAACAGCAAAGACATCCTAAGCAGATATCCAAGCAACAGCCACCCCTCAACAATACCCACAAATCACATATCTCACAAAATCAGTGTGCCTCACAGTCACAGCCCATAAGGCCAAACAACACACCAAATACACTTGTTATAGGGGACTCTATTGTCCGGCACACTGACGTCCCACTCACCAGACTGAACAAGGAGAAGGTCACTGTAAGCTGCCTGTCGGGTGCCAGGATCCGCCACATGACACAAGCACTCAGGTCACTCCAAAGCAAGTACAAGTATGACTCCATCATTGTCCATGCTGGTGTGAATGACCTGAGACGTACCTCCTGGACTACATGAAAAGAGACATAGAGGAGCTCTCTGACCATGTAGCCCAGGCTGGTATGTCCCTGACCTTGAGTAGCATCTTGCCCTCACCAAGAATGATGCCACAGTATAAAGACAAAATGATCAGTTTCAACAAATGGCTAAAGTATTGGTGTCATTCAAAGGGGATCCAGTGTCTGTCAGCCTGGGATGACATGCTCGACAAGCCACGTTGCTTCGCTAGGGACGGCTTGCACCTGTCACCCTTAGGCTTTCGTATACTGGCCAAGGCTCTTGACACCCTCATAGTGCCTTTTTTAGGCAAGGCTCAAAGGACAAACCCACCTCCATAGACAACCCAAAGATAAAAAAACTAAAGGTAATGCTACTCAATGCAAGAAGTCTAAGCCTCAAGATGCACGCACTCGAGACTCTCCTCAGTATGGAGAAAATCGATGACTGTGCAGTAACAGAAACCTGGTTCAATGCTCCTGAGAGCACCCCAGCACTACCAGGTTATAACTCATACCATGCGTTTCGGCCCCAAAACTCGGACCAAAGCACAAAAGGAGGGGGAGTATCTATATTCATCAAAGATACCTACACCTACAGGTTAGTGGCACTGCACGAAGCATCAGAAACCATCCATGTGCAACTAACAGCGGGCAAAACTGCCTTTCAGTTTATACCCTGCTGCAGAACACCCTCCCTATTACAGGAACCCCACTTGGCATTCCTGAGAACACTGGAGAATATGAAGGTCTCTCCAAACACTATGTTATTGGGTGACTTCAACTACCCAAACATTGACTGGGAAAACTACTCAAGCCCAAACACCCTCGCCCAACGGTTCCTTGAATTTATAAACTCTAACGCAATGGAACAACTGGTCACCACTCCCACAAGAGGGAACAACATATTGGACCTGGTCATCACCAACATGGGGACTCTATGTTCTACACCAGAGGTAAACCCCTTATTGGTAAGATCAGACCATAAACAAATTTCTCTGGACATCCATATCCCATCCCCACCCCCAGCCAAGGAAATTACTGTAAAGAATTTCTCCAAAGCCAACTTTGCACTTCTCAAGACTGAGGTGGAATCCTTCAAAGCCCCTGGGCCAGAGGATAATACAGCCCAATCAGTAGAATCCTTTACAAATGCATTCTATGAGCACTTGCAGGAATGCATGGATCGTGCTATCCCAAATAAAACCAAGACTCACTCCTCCAAAAACAGGAGACCAGTCTGGTGGATCCCGGCCATAAATAAGCTATACAACAGAAGGAGGAAGCTACTACATGACAGAGCAAAATCCCAAAAAGGGAAGGCATCTCTGATCAGTATTAGCAAGAAACTTTGATCCCTCATAAAATCATCAAAGGCCAGTTTCGAAAGAAAAATTGCTCTAGACACTAAAGATAATCACAAGGCCTTCTTTAGTCATGTCAGAAACATGGGTGGAAACTCCCAGATATGCTCTGAATTGTTGCATAATGGTACAAAATATACCGAACCTACAGACATAGCCAACATCCTGGCAGACAGATTCAGCGCAAACTTCTCCCCCCCTTCCCCCCCAAAGGAGCAAACACCTATCTCAACTGAATGTAACCTCCCTGACATCACAGATGCACAGGTGAAAGCTGCCCTCTCCAAAGCAAAACACAGCATCTATGGGACCGGACGGTGTCCCAGGCTGTGTCTTACACGAGCTCCAAAAAGAACTGAACCCTCACATTAAGTCACTGTTCAAACTTAGCCTTACTACAGGATATGTACCCAAAGAATGGCATACAGCTACAGTGGTCCCACTCCACAAAGGTGGTGCCACAACGGACCCCGGAAACTATCGCCCCATAAGCCTGACTAGTCTGGTCTGTAAAGCTATGGAGCGTATTATCATGGAACTCATAAACAAAGACATTGGGAGCCTCCAGACACTGGACCCTACCCAATTCGGCTTTGTTAAGGGCAGATCTTGCCTCTTAAACCTAGTTGATTTATTTGAAACAGTTACCAAAGCCATAGATGAGGGCAAGGTAGTCCACACAGCCTACCTGGACCTCGCAAAGCCTTCAACACAATACCCCACTCGGGCATCATAAATAAGCTTACCAGCTTAAATATCAACCCCTATATCACAAGATGGGTTGCAAACTGGCTCAGCGATAGAACCCACATGGTCAGAATCGCAGGTGCCATGTCCGAATCCAAACCAGTTACAAGTGGCGTCCCACAGGGCTCAGTTCTGGGACCTCTCTTGTTCGGTATATACTTCTCTGAGGTTCAGGCTAACACGGGGGGGATTATGGCTGACAAAGTTCGCAGATGACTGCAAACTGGGGGCCATAATCGAATCTCCAGCTAACACAAGCATCCTCCAAAAGGGTCTCACAGAGACGGATGCTTGGTGCCAGAACCACGGCCTCAAGCTAAATGCTAAAAAGTGCATAGTCATCCCCTTTGGGAAAAACAAGGTGCCCACAAATTACCACATAGGTGGTAATCCATTAATCTGGAAGAAGTAATTAGAGATTTGGGGACCAACGTAGATAGTAATCTCTCCTTTGATAATCACGTTGCCAAAGTGGTTAGAAAGACCTTCTATATAGCCCACCTTATCACGAAAGGGTTCGCATCTAGATCGAGAGAGGTCATTGTGCCCCTCTACTCGTCACTCATCAGGCCCATAATTGAATATAGTGCCCCTTTTGGGATGTACCTTACCCGACACCTGCAGCAACTGGAGAGACCCCAAAAGTACCTCACCAAGAGGATCATGGGCTACAAACAGATGTCCTATGCAGCTCGACTAAAGAAACTCCAGCTCTACTCAGTTGCTTACCGCCTACTCAGAGGCGATCTATGCCTGACGTACAAAGCCAGAATTAATGGACATGCTCCACCTCAAAAAATCCAAGTCCCTTAGAGCTACACGCTCCAGGGACCTAAACCTCAGCAGAAAAATAAATAGGACATGCTGGAGGGACAGATTTATTTCCCAGAGGCTCCCCTCACTCTGGAATAGAATCCCAATTCATGTTAGACATAGCCCCTCGCTGACCCTCTTTAAGCGAAATTTGGACGCGTGGATGGGAAATCGCAAATTCACCCCTGGGAACTCTCCTGTGTCCCTGCTAGACAGAGGCACAGTAAACTAATCTTAAAAGGGTACCCTCTGTGGCCTACTTTACAGAGGCACAGTATGCTAATCTAATAGGGAGGCGGAAGCCAAATACACTCTGGCTAGGCTTATAAATGCCCTAGGGCAGATAGCCTAGTATCTACCTATGAACCTATGAACCTATGGATGACTAAATTCCATGGACCCCGATGCTTTTGGAAAAAGCTCATCAAGTCAAATATGAAAGCATCTGTGAATAGCTGCTGGCAACAGGAAGGAACCAAAAGGGGACTCCTGGGTTGAGTGAAATTGTTTTGCTTTTTGTGAGTGAAATCTAGTTGATCCACAAAAGAAATTCCCTGTTGATGAAGGGCAAGACAGAAATTAGGAAGGTTAGTGGACAACAATTTTGAGTCCAAATGTACATGAGATATCACTGTATCTACCTTATATAGTATCTGGTATATGAAATCACCAGAATTATTGACACCATGTACTTTAAAGTTCTCAGTATCTCTATTCCTGAGGTCACTTGCAAAGGAAGAAGGGTTTGAAATTAATCTGAAAGGACCTGAAATTTCCCTGTAAGAAGGAAGACCATAACTGACACAGCATAAAGTCACAGTCTTAGGAAATATGGATTCTAGGATGGTCTTAAGCAAGACTTTTTCAGGTTCAAAGTGAACCACAGACTGTGCAAAACATTGATTAGAAAATCCAAGTCCCTTAATAGATTCTCTTACGAAGGAGGCTAAATTAGGAGATCAGCCAGATAAGAAAGCATGTGAGCTGTGACCCATGTAAGAGAAGAAAAAAGAAGTTATGTTCTTATCATAATGTTCCATCTGTGTTGCTCATCTTCATTCATTTGTTACTGATGGGTGTTGGTTATGTCCTCAGAACCAAGTTGGCCTAGTAACAAGCTCCTGCCAGCCAAAAAACTCTCAAGCTAAGCTTTTACCCACAATGTCCCTCTCCCTGTTACCTCAGATCGAGTTTGTCCATTATAAGTAAAAGCAGAGGCTGTCTCTGAGCAGAAACCCTAACTCAGGAGTAGGACCCAACTCTATCCCGCTGGAGCCTCTTGAGGGAGAAGGAGGGTGGGATGTAATGAATAAATGAATATGAACAACACAGATGGAACATTATGGTAAGAACACAACTTCTTTATCTGATGCTGTTAATCTTCATTCATTCCTTACTGACTGGACAGAGTCCCACCTACTTTTAGTCCTGGGAGGCCCATATGGAAGGATGTTCCTGAGCACCACTGAACCAAAGGACGATCTTCCCCTGGAGGCCAAACCCAATTTGTAATGAGTGATAAACGTATGAGGGGTAGCCCAAGTTGCAGCTTCACAAATATTCAATGAAGCCTTTGCATGAAAAGCAACAGAAGTTGCTACTGACCTGGTAGAATGTGCTCTGACTTTGCTTGGTATAGAAATTTTATTTCGTTGGTAAATCAAAGATATATAGTTTCTCAGCCATTTGGACAAGGACTTTTGAGACAGGGTTTCCCAGTTTCGGGCCTGAATAGGACACGAATAGCTAGTCTGATTTACATACTGACTTTGTCCTCTCCAGGTAGAAATTTAACTGTCTATGAACATCCAGCAAATGCAGACAGTACTCTCCTTTGTTTGAATAGTTGGGGAAAAAGACTGAGATCAATCGCTTGGTAAATTGTCAAATCTGCAATAACCTTGGGCAGAAAGGAAGGACTGGTCTGGAGTGATACTCTGTCTTTATGAAATACCATGTAGGGTGTTTAATACACAAGGCCTGAAGCTCTGAGATGCATCTGGTTGATGTGACAGCAATGCAAAATAGGGATTTCCAGGACAGGAACTTAAGATCGTAAGTGGAAGCAGGTTCAAAGGTTGAATGTGTCAGGGATTGAAGTACTAGTGTCAAATTCCAAGGTTCGATGGGTTCCCTGAAGACTGATCTAATATGCAAGGCACCTTTTAAGAAAGTTTTGCAGAGACGATGGGAGATTAGAGATGAGTCTTGAAACCCATTATGGAAGTTTGATATGGCAGCAAAGTGTACTCGAATGGTTGAGGCTGCTGCTCCTGAAGGGAGAAGACTTGATAAGTAATCCAAAACCACACTAACAGGGACTGAACAAGGGTCTAATTGTCTTTGTCGGGACCAAATAAGGAACCTTTTCCACTTGCTGAGAGATATTTTCCTGGTGGATAGTTTATGTGAAGCCAAAAGTATATCACGCACTGCAGAGGTAAGGTTATTCTGCCTGGCATTTACCGGATGTGGAGAAACCAAGCTGTCTGCTTGAGGCTGGAGGTATTTGGGTGAGACAACCCTTGTGGGTGCAAAATCAGATCTGGAGTTGGATCCAGAATCCATGGGTGATCTATTAGATAATGCCAAAGGAAGGGAAACCACACTTGTCAAGGCCAGTAAGGAGCAATGAGGATTATTTTACTTGATGGCTGATTAATTAGGTGATTGTTTGATTAATTGTATTTAAGTGAATATATGTGTGTGTATATATGGATGTATGGTGTGGCATATTTTGTAACTCTAGGAAGTCTGGCGCTAGAGTGTTATTCAGTGTGAATAAACTATTTAATACAGGATTGGTAGCACCTTTTTCGCTGGCTTTGTAGTCTGGTGTGTTTTAACACTTGTTTGGTGTTTTTGTATATGGTGAGAGAAGGCCAGGGGATTGCTGCAACAATTGCCATGTATTTTTCGAAATGATGCATCTGTTTCTGCTACATTTCGTCCAGTTGGTGAAACCCAGATGGAGTCGAATACTTCTATATCCAATGATGCCCCTGTTAAAACTTGGGAGCACCTGTTAGAAGAAGGAAGAGGGAAAAGATCTACAAACCATTTTAATGAAGTGGGTAAGGCTAATACAGTACATTTGTCAACAGCTGACCGTACTAACTCAGAGTCACTTGAATGGCTGCTGTTTAGAGGAAATGCCTTACATTACAATATTCTAGGCTTGCAGAGATATTTGGATATAGACATTACCCCTAGGGGGTTAAGTTTTGTAAAGAATCCTTCTGCTGCCTTTGATACTTCTGATGTAACTGAACTAGAGTTTGAGAAAAGATGGATTGCTGCCTCCCACAGGTGTGTAAGGGAGAGGATGCTTATACTGATAGAACGAGACACCCTAAAACAGCGGAAAGTTGTTGTTGTTTGTCTTTCGGCTTTTCCCGGTAAGGGGTCGCCACAGTGGAACTCCGGTCCGCTAATGATTGGCAGTAGATTTTTACGAAATGCCGAGGAGCCAGCTCAACGCCCAACCTTCAACGAAGGCACGCCCATTTACGCATGCATGTCTTTCGAACACTACCCAACCGTGGGGAGGATATGCAGACTCCACACAGAAGGCACTCCCAGGCCAAGCCGAGAATCGAACGGGAGAACCTCTTGCTGTGAGGTAACAACTCTACTGCTGTACCACAAGTGAAGGCTGAAATTGCAGCTGCTTATGATGAATTATCTGGGCAGCTGGGTGGTTCTAAGTTTGAACAATTGTTATGTTCTTTAAATTTCAAGTTAGAGGAAAACTCTAGTGAAATTATAAAAGGCAAAATAAATAAGTTACAAAGAGACATTAGAGACTATGACTCTGATTTGGCTTTTAAGAAGGTAACCAATCAGAGAGGTACCAGAGGCTTTAAAATGCTTCTGGGAGATCTAAGAAACACCAAAATGTATCCTTTGCCTCTACAGATTGAACTAATACTTCTGTAGGCTCTGATAATGAAAATACAGACTATCCGATACCTTTGCCTGCTCCACAGCAACCTAATTACATAAATAATATGTTTTGCGGCCAAGGGAAACAACAGGGAAGACAGCAGAATGTCTACAATCAACAAAACAGTTTTAAACGACGGTTTGAAGGTAACAGACACTTTCAACAGTTCAAACAAAATAAAAGGACTAAATATTGATTTTTAAACATGTTTGCACAGTAGTTGGCAGTATAACAAGATGTGATTTGAATAACTGTATTGTGAATTTATCTGGGGTTGATTTAAGTGAAACTGGAATATCTGTTTTGAAGTATGGTTTAAAGTTTATATCGGCAGCTCTACCCAGAGCACATTTTATTAAAGCAGAAGTGTTTACGTTAATAAGAAAGCTGCACTTGGTTAATTATTTTGAATGTAATGGTGAAAGTATGTCAGTTAATGAAGAAAGGGCATCTGCAAGTGAAGATGAGTTACTGATTTCTTCTCTTGTGATTCTTCATTTGAAACAGCTGAAAATGTTAATACATACTGCACTTTAAATACTGAAATGGTTACTTATACTAGCACTTTCATACCTGCATTTAATAACCAGGCGATTTTGCAATTTTCTAAGATGCTTAATTTTGCATTAGAGAAAGTTTTGAAAGATTTTTCTTCTGAGAAGAAAGACATTTTGTATAACATGAGTAAGAATGAGAAGTTATGTACTTACCATAACGTTCCATGTTAGTTGTCTTCTTCTCGCCTTCTTTCTTGCTGGATGGGTTCGGAGCCGAACCTCGGCTCCGACTCGGCCTATTACTAAAGCTCGAGAGCTATTTTTACCGGCTCAATGCTATCCTATGTCCCATAATGCTAGGCGTGATATACCGAGATCTCGTTTGATAGCTAACACTATGGACATACATGTCCCCACCATGACAGAGAATATATATATATATATATATATATATATATATATATATATATATATATCTACCTCTATACATCTAGGTATAAAAAAACTCTTATAAGAGTTACCAAGAAAGGGAAAGAGGTAGCTAAGGAGATAACTCTGATGATAACACATCCCAGAAGATACTCTCGGTCTTGCCAGGCTAGGGGGATGGAGGGTGGGATGCAAGAAAGAAGGCGAAATAACTTCTCAATGTTAAGTTGTCAATCTCGCCTTCATTCTTGCTGGATGGGACAGCGTCCCTAGCACCTTAGTCCTGGGTGGCTCAATGGAACAAAGCCTTGAGTACAGTGGAACCAAAATCAGCCCTACTTCTAGTGGCCATGTCCAGCTTGTAATGAGAAATGAAGGTATGAGGAGAGGCCCATGTGGCCGCTGCACAAATGGAATCCATTGGCAATCTTGCCTGAAAGGCTACTGAAGAAGCTAATGCTCTGGTTGAATGAGCTCTGGGCTTAATAGGGAGCTCTTTATGCCTCAGTTGGTAAATCAACGTGATAACAGAGGTCATCCACCTGGACAAGGTTACTTTGGAAACTGGTAGGCCTTGTTTCCCTTCCGCGTAAGACAGGAAGAGCTATTCTGATTTCCTCGTCTGCTTGGTTCTATCCAGGTAGAAGCGTAACTGACGGTTAACGTCTAAACAATGTAACTTCCGTTCAGACCTATTGGTATAGAGTGGGAAGAAAACAGGAAGATCGATGGTCTGATTCAGATTTTTTTCAGAGAGTACTTTGGGTAAAAAGGACGGATTAGTCCTAAGTGACACTCTATCTTTATGAAAAACAAGGTAAGGAGGGCGAACACAAAGGGCTTGAAGCTCTGATACCCTTCTCGCTGAAGTGATGGCTACTAAAAACAGAGTTTTCCAAGAGAGCAACTTTAATGAACAGGAAGCCGCAGGTTCAAAGGGAGGGAGAATTAAAGATGACAGCACCAAATTTAGGTCCCATGGTGGGGGAGGATCTTTTACCGGGGGCCTAAGTAAGAGGGCTCCTTTTAGAAAGGCTTTACAAAGTTTGTGTGACATAATGCTGGTCTCTGACAAGCCAATGTGAAAATTCGCAATGGCTGCCAACTGAACTCTGATGGTGGCCGAAGAAGATCCCATTTGAAAAAGTTGTGCCAAAAAGACTGTATGGACAGGGGCTGTAAAAGGGTCAACTTGTTTTTCCCATGCCCAAACAGAGAAACACTTCCATTTGCTAGCATAAGTCTTTCTGGTGGTAGACTTGTGCAAAGCGAGGATGATGTCACAAACTGAATGAGAGATTGAGGGAAGCCTGGCTAGGGTTGGAAGTGGAGCAACCAAGCTGTGAGGTTGAGAGATTGGAGAGATTGATGCAGCCCGCCCGACTGATGTGTCAGAAGATCTGGCGCTGGGTCCAGATGCCAGGGTTGATCTAGTAGATGAGGTTGCAGGAACGGAAACCAAATTTGTCGAGGCCAGTAAGGGGCAACAAGGATCATTCTGGATCTCAAAACAGTGGCTTTCTGGATTAGCTGAGTAATTAAGGGAAAAGGGGGAAAGGCATGCAGAAGACCCCGGGGCCAATCGTGGATTAGAGAGTCTCTGGGGGGAAGACCTGGGAGAGGGAAGAGGGTGAAGAAGTCTGGGCACTTGCTGGTTTTGAGGGGTAGCAAAAAGATTGCAGCAAGGCTGATCCCACCTCCTGAAGATTTTTTCCGCCACTAGCTGGTTGAGAGACCACTCGTGGGGCATGAGAATGGCTCTGCTCAGCCTGTCCGCTATGACATTGGACTTCCCGGGGATATGCGTTGCTACCAGAAACCGTTGAGAAGAGATCACCCACTGCCACGGTCTGAGTGCTTCTCGATATAGGGGGTAGGATCTGGTTCCGCCCTGCTTGTTGATGTACCACACTACAGACATATTGTCTGTCTGAATTGCAATAGTCCCGGTGGGTAGAGAGTCTTGAAGGGCCTGCAACGCTAAAAGTACCGCTCTCATTTCCAGGACATTTACGTGCAGGTGGCTTTCGAAAGGCTGCCATGTGGCCTGGACTGTCCTGCCCTGAAAATGCCCCCCCCCCCCCATCAGGGAGGCATTCGTTGTCACAGTAGCCATGGGAGGAGGAAGGACAAAGGGTCTGCCGTGAAGAACCTGAGTGGAGACCATCCACCACGAAAGGTGTCTATTGCATGACTGAGTGATTAGAATGCTGTGTGACACTGGAAGCTGTTGAAAGGACCACTGGGAAAACAGCATCCATTGCAGGATCCGCATGTGAAAACGAGCTAGGGGAAGTAATGTGATAGCTGCTGCCATGAGACCTAGGGTTTTTAGTACGAATCTGGCCTGGACTCTGCTCTCTTGTAGTAGGATTTGAACATGACCTCGAATGTCTGAAACCCTTTGTACAGGCAGTTTTGCAGACAGTTCGACAGTGTTTAAAACGGCGCCTATGAAGGTAATAGACTGACAAGGTGACAAGGCAGACTTTTCGGAGTTTATAGAGATACCTAGCTCGTTGCAAATTTGGAGGGTATAATCTCTGGAATGGAGTAGCTGACGCTTGGTGGTGGCAGTAAGGAGCCAGTCGTCTAAGTATGGAAACACCTGGAATCCTTTTCGTCTCAAGTGAGTCGCAACCACTGCCATGCATTTGGTAAACACCCTGGGGGCTGTGGTGAGGACAAAGGGCAGGGCTCTGAATTGGTAGTGACTGGCTCCCATCCGGAAGCGGAGAAACCTCCTGGAGCGCCTGTTCATTTTGATATGATAGTACGCATCCTGAAGGTCTATACAGCACATCCAATTGTCCTGACCCAGGAAGGGTAGAATGGACTGAAGCGTGACCATCCGGAATTTTGTTCTTTGAACAGACTTGTTCAGTCTGCTGAGATCCAAAATAGGTCTCCAGTCCCCTGTCTTTTTTGGTACCAAAAAGAACTTGGAGTAGACTCCGGATCCTTGTTGATCTGCTGGGACTGGTTGGATGGCTCTTTTTTCTAGCAGCTTTGAAATTTCTAATGCTGCTTGATCCCTTAGACTGGGTGGAACGTCTGGAAGGGGCCCTTTTGGCGGTTGAGGGGTATGAATAAAGGTGATTTTGTAACCCTCGGATATGATCGACCGTACCCAATTGTCTTGCGTGAGGGAATGCCAGGCTTCTGGGTACAGTGATAGTCTTCCCCCGACTGCCTCCGAAGGTGGACAGTCGGGCAACTCCTCAAGAGTGCTGGAAGGGTTTGTCAGAGAAGGATTCTCTGCTACCCTGATTCTGCGGACCCCCCCCTGCCCCTCGGGCGGCATCTGTTATTGTGCCCTCCTCTGCCTCTGGAGGGAAGCTCACCACGTACGTCAGGCAGTACTCCCTGAGGTTTGCGGAACCACATTTTCCCACCTTTCTGACCCTTAGGGTATGGTCTAGAAGGGGTAGAAAAACAGACTCCTACGGCAGAGAGAGTCTTGCCTTTCTGCTCGCACCTGGTCAATGTATCCTTCACTTGAGGTCCAAACAAGGCAGAACCATCAAAGGGGGTGTTAGTGAAGGACGCCTTGAAGGGGTCAGCAAAATTGCAAAGCCGCATCCAGGCGTGTCTCCTTAGAGTGACGCCCGTGCCTGCAGCCCTACTCGCTCCATCGGCTGCATAGGAAATGAGCCGCATGGAGGAGTTGACAATATAGTTTAGGGTCCCCAGCTGAGAGTTGATCTTTTCCTGAGACCCCGCAGCTGATGGGTCCTGTAAGGTATCACCCAGTTCCTTGAGAAGGTCTCTCTGGAGACGGGTGAAATGGCACAAATAATTCAGCGACCACATAGCAAAGGTCGCTGAGGAAAACATCTGCTTGCCATACCTGTCCATAGTCCTAGATTCCTTATTAGGAGGATGGACAGGTACTGAAGGGTCAGCCAACTCCTTTTTAGTGGCCGCTGCCACCACCATGGCATCAACAGGGACGCCCTTAGTTAGAAACTGCTTGTCAGAAGGGGCTGTAATAAATTTTGTAGGCCTCCAGGGAGTTGGTTCCATAGTATCCGGAGCCGTCCACGCCTTTTGAGCCACCACATCCATGAGCGGGTCGAAAGGCGGAGACACCCAGGAGGTGGAAGGGCGAGAACCGAACGCATCCAGGTACACCGACTCGTCCTCAGAAGGGTTGAGGGCAGATCAGTTTCCCCTCTGCTTAAGAATCTCCAGGATGTCAGAAAATGAGACATCCTCAGAGAGGGACCTTGGGGACCCATCTGAGTCATCCAAGTCAGTGTCCGATGTGACTGACTCAGGGGAGTCTACATGCTTCCTCTTGCATTTTCTCTTTCGAGGGGGCTCCCCTGAAGGATCATGGGAGGCCTCGGAAGAGGAGGATACGCCCAATGGGGCTACCTGTAGCGTCGGTTCTCCACGCTTGGGATCGAGAGAGCGGGTAGAGACTGAAGCAGGCACCATAGAGGGAGGAGCCGAAGGAGCCGACCGTGGAGCAGGCACAGTAGCCAGCACACTCCTCATGACCTCAAAGGCGCCCCTGTCAGGCAGGGAAGGGAGTCCCTGCTCCGAAGAGACAAGGACTCCTCCCGGCACCGAGAGGGATGGCTCCGAGGCCGATGTTGGGGCCGAACTCACCTGCACCGAAGCTCCGAGAGGGAGAACGGGGTCGGACAAGGGTCCGATGCCACTCGCCCCCTCGGAGCCGAAGAGAGAGTCCCGCCGCCCGGATCTCTCCAAGGATGGAACCAAGGAAGAGATCAGAGCCGACGAGGGAACCGAAAGGGGTGGTATCGGCTCCGACGTTCCGACGGTCCCGACCCCTACGATCTCCGGCTCCGAACTCACAGGAAGAGTCGGAGGAGGAATCGAAAGGGGGTAGTGAAAGCCACTGCCTGATGAGGAGGGCTATGCAACATTTGGGCCAGTGCCTGCGACTTAAGTAGTCTGCTAACCACCCTCTCGAGGTCATGGTCCGACAGCCTGGAAGACCGAGAGGAATGGGACCTGTGACTCCGCTCCGATAACAAGGGCGACTTCGGAGCCGAATGGACCAATTCCGGGGAAGGAGACCTGGAACACTTCTTGCTCGAAGACGGCTCCGACAGCAGAGTCGGAGCCGACTGAGGCCTCGAATCATCAGTTCCGGACGGAACTGATGCCATGGTAGTAGTAGCACCTCTCGGTGACGGCTCCGAACATGGAGCCGAAGGTTTGGCGGGCTTAGAAGGTTTACCCAATGAAGGCTTAGCCGGGGAACCTTCAGGCTTTAACAAGCCTCTCAAAATAAGTTTGTTTCTGCATTCCTGCAGGACTCTTGGACTGAACACATGGCAGACAGAACAAGAGTCCTGCAGGTGCAGAGGGCCCAAGCAATATACACAAGAAGTGTGACCGTCTGTCAGAGACATCTTCTGACAGCACGAGTCACACTTCTTGAAGCCCGAGACCTTAGTGTCCTTAGACATCCTGAAAAAAGATGACTGGCAGACTAGGACGACTAAGGGAGGTCTAGACACAATCAACCAAACACACACACACAAAAAGGTTGTAACAGACCAGAATAATATAACAAAACCCCACACTTATTAATACAATCTAACTAGGCACACACATACAACTACAGACAAATAAGTATGGAAGAGGGTTGGCCAAGGGCCTAACTATTAGGTGAGGGGAAAAAACTGTATCAAAACTACTTAAAAGGGAATCCTAAACAGGGATCTAAAGGGTAGTAACTATAAAAGACTATCGCTAATATTTTAACCCAAAAAGCTGACTAAAACCAAGAAAAAATATTAATAAACCTGAGCCGGCAAAAAGACGCAACCTCGTAGCTGAAGCGGCAAACAAGATCTGGGTATATCACGCCTAGCATTATGGGAAATAGGATAGCCTCGAGCCGGTAAAAATAGCTCTCGAGCTTTAGTAATAGGCCGAGTCGGAGCCAAGGTTCGGCTCTGAACCCATCCAGCAAGAATGAAGGCGAGATTGACAACTTAACATTGAATGGTTGTCTTTATTAAATTTATGTAAAAGATCAGACATAATTATAAAACCCTCAGATAAAGACAGAAAAATTGTTATGCACTGGAAACAATACCTGAAAATGTGTATGGACCATCTATCTGATGGCCAAGTATATAGGGCAGTAAATATTGATGTTTTTTATCAAGCTATAATGAAGTTTAAAGAACTACTAGCTAAAGGCCTAAGGCTGGGCTAATTTACAAGAAAAGATGCCCTAAATAAATTTAATGTAGAAGGAAGCTCAATGTCTAAGTTTTATTGTCTGCCAAAGACATGCAAAAATGTGAGCCTCCCCTCCCCCGGAAGACCCATCGTAGCAGCACAGAATTATTTTCTCCATAATATGGGAATTTTTTTACATTCCTATCTTTTGAACTATGTAGTTAAGTTAAATTCTTATATTAAAGACACTTTCCATTTTTTGGATAAAATAAGGAATTTTAAATGTGATGAAGAATATTACTGGATAGTTATAGATGTAAAAAGTCTCTATACAAGTATTACCCATGAGTTAGGTATGGAAGCTGTTACATTTTTTCTAGGTGATAGTCCTGTTAGTAATCATGTGATGGAATTACTGTATTTTTGTTTGACGAATAATTTTTTTGAGTTTAATAAACTCATTTATCATCAAGTACAAGGTACTGCCATGAGTGCATCTTTTGCACCCATGTATGACAACCTGTTCATGGGCCTTTTTGAAGTTGAGTTTTTGTATAGATTGAATTTTTTAATAGTTATGTTATTTTATATTGTAGATATACAGATTATTTGATTTGTTTTTATGTAAGGGGGTGCTGAAATAGCCCCCCAGTTTATAAATGATTTAGACTCAAATCGCTTTCAGATAAAATTTGATGGCTTACAGATAGGAAAAATAGTTAACTATCTAGATGTCACTTTGACTATTAGGAACAATAAGATAGTAACTAACATGCACAGAAAGGGAATTGGAGATTATAATATTTTGGATAGTAGCAGTTGCCATCCACCACATACTTTGAAGGCGCTACCTTATAATGAATTATTGAGAGTCAGCAGGCTATGTAACGATGAAATGGGCCTAGAAAAGAAAATAATAAAAACATGTATTAATTTCACGCAAAGAGGGTATGATGAAAATGCTATTTTAGATGCACTTCATAAAATAATTGATACCAGCTTACTTCATAATAGGCCTTTAGTAAATACGATAAATAATAATAGAGAACTGAATACTGTGCAGGAGTGTAGAAAAGTCTATTTTATTACTGTATATAAAATCTTAAGTGAGAAAATCATTGAAGCCATTAGGTATTATTGGCCCTACTTAATTAATGCGGAAGGGGTAAAAAATCTTTGCAGAACTGTAAATATCTCTTTCAAGAGTAGCAGAAATATCAAAAACATGGTGGTACATAATGGATTTGTTTCACCTGGTGAAAAATTAAATCTGCAGGATTTGGAATGTGGCACCTTCCATTGTGGAAGTTGTTCGGTTTGCTCCAACATTAACAAATGTTTTGAAAAAATAAATGGTGTAAAGTTCTGTTCCACTTCTGCTTTTTCATGTATAACTAAATCAGTAGTATATGCTTTGTCTTGCCCCTGTAACTTGTTTTATATAGGGGAGACTAAAAGAATATTCAAGTTATGGTTACAAGAACATATTAGAGACATAAAAAACAATAATGCTATGAGCCCTATAGCTTTACATTTTTTTACTTGTCATAGCAGTGACTTTTCACTGTTAAAAGCTTGTATTTTGGAACATATATCAGAAACAGATGAAATGTTAATGAAAAAGAAATTACTGTATAGAGACTTTATATATTTTAAAATTTAATACATTATCTCCAGTAGGTTTAAATAGTGAATGTAACTGGAGAGTTTTCTATAAAATGTATATATGATTATTTTAATTGATGGCTGATTAATTAGGTGATTGTTTGATTACTTGCATTTAACTGAATATATGTGTGTATACATATGGATGTATGGTGTGGCATATTTTGTAACTCCAGGAAGACTGTGCCGAAGAGCTAGAGTGTTATTCAGTGTGAATAAACTATTTAATACAAGATTGGTGGCATCTTTTTCACTGGCTTTGTAGTCTGGTGTGAGTAATGAGGATTACTTTGCTTCTCAGATGAAGGTCTTTCTTTAGAAAGGGATCAGGGAAAATGGAGGGAAGGCATACAGAAGACCAGTGGGCCAATCGTGAATCAAGCATCCCACGGGGACTCCCCCTGAGGGGGAATAAGGGCAAAGTAGCTGCTGCATTTGTGGTTTTCTGGAGAGGCAAATAGGTCACAGCAAGGCTGGCCCCAGCAGCTGAAGATCTTTGCCACAATGATAGGATTGAGAGACCACTCGTGAGGCAGTAGGATGCATATGTTTAGCTTGTCCGCAATCACATTGGAACTCCTGGGAATATGCTTTGCAATCAGAAAGTGGTTGGAAGCTATCACCCATTGCCAAATTCTCATGGCTTCTCGACACAATGGGTAGGACTTGGTTCCCCCTTGTTTGTTGTATCAGACTACTGACATGTTATCTGATTGAATAGCAATAGTCACTGATGGAAGGAAGGTTTGAAAAGCTTGTAATGCCAGAAGCACCGCCCTCAGTTCTAGCACACTGATTTGCAGATGGGCCTCTATGTCTGGCCAAGTGCCTTGGACCGTCTTCCACTGGTAAAGCCCCCCCTCACCCTATCAGGGAAGTGTCCATAGTCACTGTGGCCCTCGACTGTTGCGGGTAAAAGGGGCGACTCCATTGTAGATTGTCTGGCTTCATCCACCACATTAAATCCCGCTTGCATCACTGAGTTATCCATATTTGGAAGGACAAGGGCTGTTGTAAGGGATACCACTGGGTTAGAAGGACCCAATGAAGAATTCTCGTGTGTAGTCTTGCCAAGGGCACTATGGTAATAGATGCAGCCATGAAGCCTAGCAGTTGGAGCACTGTGCGAGCTGGGACTAGATTTTGACAGAGTATCACTCATATTTGGGATCTTATTCTGTTCAGTCTGTGATCTGGAAGAGAAAGTAGGCAAGTGTTTGTGTTGAAAATGGCCCCCGATAAATTCTAAGGATTGAGAGGGAATCAGGTTGCATTTTCCCCAGATTACTGAGATTCCTAGAGATTCTGTTAGTTCGAGTGTGTAGTTTAATACTATCTCCAGTAGACGTTTGGTGGGGGCGGTGAGGAGCCAATCGTCTAGATACAGAAACACCCAGAATCCTTGAAGTCTCAAGTGAGCTGTTACCACTGCCATGCACTTGGTGAACACTCTGGGGGCTGTAGAGAGTTCAAAGGGCAGCATGCGGCATTGAAAGTCACTGGCCCCTAGCCAGAAGTGAAGAACTCTTCCGGAACACTTGTCCATTTTTACGTGGTAATACGCATCCTGAAGATCTATTAAGCACATCCAATCATCTTTCTCCAAGAAAGGGAGGATAGACTGAACCATGACCATCTGGAATTTTTCGTGTTTGACAAATTTGTTTAGGATGCTGAGATCCAGGATTGGTCTCAAGTCCTGTCTTTTTTGGCACTAAAAAGAATCTTGAGTAGAATCCAGGTCCTATCTGGTCTGGTGAGACTGTCTGGATGACTCTCTTTTTGAAATAGCTTTCTAATTTCCAGCACTGCTATTTCCCTTTGACTGGGTGGGACGTCTGGAATACGACTTGGTGATCTTGGGTAAAGATTGAATGGGATGTGGTATCCTCTGGTTATGATCCTTTGTACCCATAGGTCCGTTGCTATTGTTAGCCAGACAGGTGCAAGGAAAAACATCCCCCGACTGCTTCCAGAGGAAAGCATTCGGGCTACTCCTCAGGAGCGCTGATATGGTTATCCAGAGAAGAAATCTCTGGAGCCCTAGTTCCACAGACCCCCTCTGCCTTCCGGATGAGTTGCCCTCTCTGCCCCAGGAAGTATACTTGCCACGTGTGTCACAGAAAGGACCCTGCGATTTTTTTGTGACACATCTTTCCCCTCCTCTGGTTCCTAAAGTATGGATGCTGAGGAGTGGAAAAATGTACTCCCATGGCAGACAGGGTCTTATCATCCTTCTCACACCTGGCCAATGTGCCTTTCACTTTCAGGCCAAAAAGAGAAGAGCCCTCAACTGGGGTGTTAAGGAAGAAAGACTTAAAAGGGTCCGCAAAGTCACAAAAGTGCTTCCAGGCATGACACCTCATGACAGCACCTGAACCCGCCACTCTGGCCGCTCCTTCAGTGGCATGAGAAATTAGGCACATGGAGAAGTTGGATATGGATTCCAGGGTAGCTAACTGTGAGGCACCTTTGTCACGTACCTCTTCAGAAACAGCCCCTGCTAGAGTTTCAGAGATTTCAGCGACTAAGCCTCTCTGAAGACTGATGAAGGGTGCCAGATAATTCAAAGACCTAACCGCAAAGGTCAATGATGCAAAAACTCGCTTAACAAGTCTGTCCACTGCCCGAGACTCCCTGTTTGGGGAATGGACAGTCTGGCTCTCCCCGGCCAGTTCCTTTTTTCATGGCAGCCGCCACCACCATCGCATCTACTGAAGACCCTTAGACCAGTGAGAGTGTTGCTCAGGAGGAAATAAAATTTTGTCCGGCCTCTCTGGGGTCGGTTCAATGGTGTCAGGACTCTTCCAAGTGCGCTGCACGATGAGCTGAACCAGCTCATCTGCACACAAGGTCACCCATGAAGTAGAGGGCCGAGCAAGCACGAAAAGCCTGCAGGAACATGGACTCCTTGGAGCACGGGTTGGTGGGCTTCCAGTCATCCCTCTGTTTCAGTATTTCAAGGATGTCTCCAAACGAGACATCATCAGGAAGTGACCATGGGGACCCCCCCTCCCTTTCATCATAGTCCATGTCCTCGGTTAAGGACTCCTCAGGTGAGTCCACATGCTTCCTCTTGCATGGTACCTCTTCAGCGGGGGCTTTTGAAGAGGACTCTGAAGAAGGGGCACCCTGTAGTAGGGCATCCTAAGGCTCTTGTGCTCGAAGTCCCAAAGCAGTGACTTGTGTCAGCTGCGGCTCATAGGAAGGATATATCTGGGGTTCCGATGCCAAAAGCTTGCCTCCAGAGGCAAGGGCCCTCTCCATCGCATGGAAAGCTGGCCCACCTGAAAAGGGATGGGAGCCCAGAACCGAGAAGGACATCCTAGGAACCGGGGTCATACCCTGCTCCGACGAGCCTGCTCCACAGACGGAGCCTCAAAGGGACTCTGTACCGACAGTACTCCTGCAACTGTGGCAGATGGCACCATAGAAAGACTCAGAGCTGTGCCCAGTACCAAGGAGCCCGCAGACAAGTCCTGAACCTGAGGATGACCTGGCTCTGAATGAGTCAAAGGCCAAAGGGACGGCTCCGGGGCCACAGTGAGATCCACTATTGGCATAGAAGGAGTGGGAACCAAGAAAGGCATTGGTGCGAATACTTCGAAGCCTGCAAGGAGGTCAAAGGAGGAGAGTAAGCTGGAGTCTGTGAAGATAAATTCCCAAGTCCAAAGGGAAATGGGGTCTTAGAAGGTGTAGCAATTCCTCTGGCCGTCAGCAGCTGGTCCACAAGACGCATCATGTCCAGTTCCAAGAGGCTCCTGCTCAATCTTGTGGATATGCCCGATGGGGACTCTGGCCTTTCTAAAAAGGGGCTAAATTGCTGCTCCAGAAAAGGGTCCACTGAAGGGGATTACCGGGTCCGTGCAGCATGGTCTAACGGCACCAATGTCTCAAGTTTGGAGACTTTTGTGGTAGATGTGTCAAAACTGGGAGCAGACACTGTGGGTAAGGTCAGTGTTGTGGATGATACAGGTATCATAATTGGTGTGGACGTCAAGATTTGTAATGTAGGCAGGGTCGGTGCCGTAGACGTAGCAGTTGGTGCCGAACTCAGCACCATCGATAAGGTGATTTGTTGATGGTAATGAGGACGGTGCCGAAAAAGCTGGTTTCGACTCTGGTGCCAAAGAAGTCATTTGGTATTTTTGGTCTCGGTTCCTGCTTGCTATCACCGAAGGGTGAAGAAGGAACCGAATGCGGTCTCTTTTTATGCTCTCTGTGCTCTTTCTTGGGAGGTGGTGAGCCCTCCGACGCAGAGACAGCCTCTGAGAAGGGCGTCTTAAGGAGGCCCTTCAAGATCATTTTGTTTTTCCTCTCTTTAAGAGTTTGTGAACTGAACCCCAGACAAATAGAGCAAAGAAGCTGTACAGAAAGATGGAGAACTCCCAAACAATATACAGAGGAAGTGTGGGTATCACTATTAGGCATTTTGCGACTAGACTTGTCACATTGTTTAAAATCTGACGCTCCTTTTTTCTCAGACATCCTTTCAAAACACAAGTATCCAACGATACAGAAAAAAATATAGAGGAAAGTTTTTTTTTTTTTTTTTTTTTTTAAGTAGGAAAATGAAGAGAAGGGAAGAAATACCAGCAATGGTAACGAAGATTACCACAGAGGGTAAAGGGAAAGGGCCGTACTAACAATGGTACTAGAGATTACTGGAAGGTATTTGAGGGAAAAACATAGAAAGGAATACTTAAGAGTGGGCAAAAACTAGCAATATATTCAGTAAAGAAGTTTAGAGTGAAAATTAAGGTCTACAAATACAAAAACACACTTTTATATCAAAAAGTACTTAGCTGAGAGCTGGCTTGACACAACTTTACGGCTATGTGGCAAATGACATCTGGCATATATGCCATGTGTATGTATGTTCTACTTCTTTTTACTCTCATGTAATGTATTGTAATGTGGAGCTTTTCTACCTAGGCCTCCTCTGAAAATGGACCTGTGTCCAGTAGGACTTTTCCGGTAAACAAATGTAAAATAAACAAATGTAAAATAAATAAAAATAAAAATCTGAGGTAACAGGGAGAGGAGCGTTGTGGGTAAAAGCTTAGCCTGAGAGTTTTTCGGCTGACACTAGCTTGTTACTAGGCTGACTCAGTTCTGAGGATGGAACCGACACCCATCGGTAAGGAATGAATGAAGATTAACATCATCAGATCTTAAGTTATTTAAAGCAGAATTTTCCGAATAAGAAGAAACTGCAGATAAAACATTCCTCTTACTTTCACAATTTGTCAGAACAAACTTTAACATGTGAGCCTAACAATTCAACATTCTGAAAATTAAAGTCGCAGAGGTGTACACCCCCCCCCCCATACCTATCAATAATTTTCTCATTCTTATCAGAAAGAGTGGGATTGAAATTAACTAAGTGCTTAGCAGCAGTGGGATTATCTAAATCTATAGTTGCTGAATCAGATTTGGGAATAATGTATAACATTTTAAAAGACTGAGAAATTTTATACATCTTTTCTGCCTTTTTTTGGAGGCAGCTGGCTGACTGTCAGAAGAAATTGCAAAAATTGCAGACAATAACACACACATCCTCTAAAGTGGGCAGAACAGGAGGAATGGGTGTAGGTTCTGGAAAATCCTTTTGTAACAACTCATAGTATTCTCTGACAGATTGAGAAAAGTACAGTTTTGTACCTACCATAAATGTAGATGTTCGAAGATCCACATTGCTGCAGTCATAACTTATGGGTAATCCGCTGTCCTCGGTCGGCCCGAATACCAAAGTATTAGGCTGACGTCGGTCATGGGCGCTCAGATCTGACGTCAGAGCGTCAAGGTATTAAAGCGCATGACCGACGTCATTTCCTCAGTCTTTTCTTGCCCCAGATGTCAGAAGGCCCTAAAAATAAAGGCCACAGCCAAAAATATAATAACTCCCTAAAACCATGTACAAAAAACAGCCACAACCCAAATCATACAACCACTCCAAACTACAGAGGGGCAGGAGGGAGGGTAAATTGGACTGCAGCAATGTGGATCTTCGAACATCTACATTTATGGTAGGTACAAAACTGTACTATGTTCTTCATCTCACATTGCTGCAGTCATAACTTATGGGTAGAATCCCAAAGCAGAGGTAAAGGGAGGCTGGCAAAATCATAAAGCATTGGGGGCTGCCAAAATGCCCTGTAAGATTGCAGTGGCAAATCCAGCCCTAGATTTGGAATAAAGAGGAAGATGGTAATGTTTAGAAAATGTGTGCACTGAACTCCAAGTAGCTGCTTCCAAGATATCTTTAGTAGCTACCCCCCTTAAAAAAGCAGTAGAAGTGGCAGTAGCCCTAGTGGAGTGAGGCCTGATTCCAGCTGGAATCTCCTTACCATGATGAGAATAACAAAAAGCAATACAAAGGCCAATCCACTTAGAAATAGTTTGTTTTGAAACAGGTTTCCCCTGAGAACCCAAAGCAAAAGAAACAAACAACTGCTGAGACTGTCTGAACCCTTTAGTCTTGTTCAAATAATAACGCAACTGCCTGTGAATATCCAAAGTGTGCAAAATTTTCTCCCCTTTATTTTGGGGATCTGCATAAAAAGTAGGCAAATGAATAGATTGGTTCAAGGCCACATTTGAAACCACTTTAGGCATAAAAGTAGGGTTAGTACGCAGAGACACCCTGTCCTTATGAAAAATTAGGAAGGGTTCAACTGCCATTAGAGCCTGTAATTCAGAGACCCTTCTAGCAGACGTAATGGCCAACAAAAAAGCAGTCTTCCAAGACAAAAACATTAACTCAGCCGTAGCTGCAGGTTCAAAAGGAGGTAAAGTAAGTTTTTCCAACACAAAATTGAGGTCCCAAGCAGGAATAGGAGCTCTACGCAGGGGTCTTATGTTCTTTGCCCCTCTAAGGAATTGCTTAAACAAAGGATGAGTGAATAATGGTGGGTCACAGTCATAGTGAGCAGAAATGGCTGCAGCATGAACCTTTATAGAGGAGAAAGACAAATCCTTGTCTAATAATTCTGTAAGATATTGAAGAGAAACACTTAAATCAGGCCTGGAAACATCAAAGCCCTTTGCTTTGCTCCAAATTAAAAATCTCCTCCATTTATCAGCATAAACTTTCCTTGTACTAGGCCTTCTGGCCTCCAAAATAACATTCAAAACTTGTTGTGGAAGCTGCGACCCTCCTGGTTTTAGAGCAGAATATGCCAAGCTGTTAGATGCAGGGACTGAATCCTGACATTGAGGAAATGATTGCCCTCCTGAGACAAAAGGTGCGGAATCGAAGGCAAAGGCCATGGAGGCTCCCGTACTAAACTCCTCAGCAGAGGGTACCAGTGCTGTCGAGGCCAATCTGGAGCTATTAGAATCATGGAGGGCTTGTCTTGTCTGACCTTCAAGAGTACCTTGGGGAGGAGAGGCAGAGGCGGAAAGGCATAGACGTGAAGATTGCTCCAACTGAAAGATAGAGCATCCACTTTCCAAGCTGTGGGATGAAACATTTTTGTGCAAAACTTAGGCAACTGGAAATTTAGTGGAGAAGCGAACAGATCTATGTCTGGAGTTCCCCATATCACTGTCAATCTTCGAAATACATGAGGATCCAATTTCCACTCGTGGGGATCCACTATCTGTCTGCTCAAAACATCTGCTAAGGAGTTCTGTGCTCCTGGTAGAAACCTTGCCTGAAGATTGAGGTGCAAACTGAGAGCAGTCTCCCACAAAATCATTGCTTGCCTGCAAAGAGGGTACGAATGGGTTCCCCCTTGCTTGTTGATGTACCACATGACAGTTGTGCTGTCTGTTTGAATCAACACCTGCCCTGGGAGAAGTAAATCCTTGAAAGCCATCAATGCAAACTGGACTGCTAACATTTCCTTCAAGTTGATATGTAAATGCTAAAGTCTGGCAGGCCACGTGTCTTGAACCCATTTTCCATTGAGGTGTGCTCCCCAAGCCTTGTCCGAGGCATCTGTCATTAAAATCTGACTCGCCTCTGGTCGGGTCACAGAGAGTCCCTTGTTTAGGTGACATTCCTGAGCCCACCACAAAAATTCCTTTTGAATGCAAGGTATTATCTGAATGACAGTGTCCAGATCTTGGCAGTGTTGTGTCCATACATTTTTGAGATACCATTGTAGCTTCCTCATATGCAGTTTGGCATTGGGAAGCACCAGAATACAAGATGCCATGAACCCCAAGGCTTGAAGGACTGTCCTTGCAGTCAGCCTGGACCGTAGAGACAATTGATGGAAGTAAAGTGAAAGATTCTTTTGCTTGTCCGGGGTCAAAAAGGCCATCTGGGAAGCTGTATTCAGTCTCACACCCAGAAAGCACATTTCCTGAGAGGGTACTAGACTGGACTTTGTTTCGTTCACAGAATACCCTAGGCACCTTAACACTGTCATAACATACTGTAGATGGTGAAGAAGCTCGTGCTTGTCTTGAGCAAGAATCAGGCAATCGTCCAAATAAGGATAAATTTGTATTCCTCTTAACCTGAAGAAGGCTATCACTGGAGCCAGAACTTTTGTGAATACCCTGGGCGCAGTTGATAAGCCAAAGGGCAATGCAGAGAACTGATAATGTAAAGTCCCAGCCCGAAAACACAGGAATCTCCTGCAACTGAGCCTGATAGGAACATGAAGATAAGCCTCTTTGAGATCCAGAGTTGCCATCCAGTGATCTTTGCCCAACAGAGGCAGAAGTTGTTGCAACGTCAACATTTTGAATTTTGGAATGTCCAGATATGTGTTGAGGATAGATAAATCCAAGATTGGCCTCCAAGTGTTTCCTTTCTTTGGTACAAGAAATAGGTGAGAGTAAAATCCGAGGCCCACTTCTGACAGAGGGACCTGCTGTATAGCCCCCATTTGAAGAAGTAAAGAAATCTGTTTGTGAGCCTCTACCCTTTGCTGAGGAGGAACGTCTGGCATGCCTTTGAAAGGAGGCAATGTGTGGAAATAAAACTTGTAGCCTCGGTCTATAATGTCCAACACCCATTTGTCCTGGGTGACTAGAAACCAATTTTGCCTGAAGAGTGCCAACTTTCCTCCCAAAGGAGCTGCCAGACAGGAAGGATCTGGCAGCTGGAGATGCAGGTCATTGGGCCTGTTTACGAAAGGACTGGCCCCTGCCCTCACCTGTAGTTTGTGCTGGTGAACTCCACGGTCTAGGCCTGAAAGAACTCTGAGCTCTGCCCCTACCACGTCTAGATCTACCCCTAGACTGTGAATCAGAAGAAGGGTAAGTCCAACCCTTAGCAGGCCAGTTTCTGCTAAACTTAGGGGGCTGCACCTGCAAAAAATCTTTAACAGTCTGCATAGACTTAGCCTTGTCTTCCATTTTTTTCAAGACAGACTCCACAGGAGAACCAAACAAAACTTCAGACTGCAAGGGAGCATCTAAAATCCTAGCTTTAACATGCTCTGACAAATTCTGATCCTTAAGCCAGACGTGCCTGCGAATAACTGAACCAGTGGCAGCCACCCTGGAAGAAGCCTGCAAAGCATCAAAACCACACTGCAAAGCATGCCTAACCACCTGATCAGAGGCATGTACCAAATCCTGTAATTCCTTACACTCTATGCCCTCTGCCAAAGCATCCACTTTAGATTTTAACTGAGTAAGGAGAAAATTCTGGTACTTCAACATATGAAACTGGCAATTCAAAGCCCTCATTGCTAAAGTGGAAGAGGTATACACTTTCTTACCCCACCTTTCCAAAGCTCTAGCATCCTTATCCAAAGGAATCGGATTCTTTACAACAGAAGCTCTGACACCCTTAGGTCCCTGGCTAATAGTTTCTGGGTCGGCCCTAGGGCTCTTATACAGATATTTATGAGCCTCAGGCACTCTGTAATACCTATCTGGCTTAACTGGCGCAGGAGGCAAAGAGTCTGGATTAAGGGAAGCCTCAGAGAAAACGTCTTGAACAACATCCAAAACAGGAGGTATAGCCAAGGGCCTATGCTGTGGTAAAAACAAAAATTCCCTAAGCCTCTTCCTGGAATCTGAGAAATCCTGACCTTCCCATTTAAAATGCTCCCTCATGGAATGCAGGGTTTCTGAAAAAGAAAAATCCTCTGGAGGAGAAGCAGAAGGAGTGGAATCCTCTGCGTCTGAATCAGAATAAGGAGGAAAATCCTGAATGTCTTCAGCCGAAGACTCCGAGCAATCTGAAGCCTGCTCCAAACTTTCCATTTCTGGCTCCACCCTAGGCCTCTTATCAGGAGGGGGCATAGAACCCCTGATTAAAGTAATTAAATCTTCTGCCATTTTAAGCATGTGTTTTTTAGGCACAGAACCTGCAGAACTAGGACTGACACCTGTGGTAGGCAAACCAGGCTTGCCTTTGGAAGGTACCTTAGAGACAGAAGGAGAAGGCCTAACCACCTTGGGCAAAGAAGGGAGAACAGTAACCTGAGAGGCCCCCTCAGCCTGACCTGACTCCTGAGAGGCCACATCTTGCAAAACCAATGTCTCCCCCTGAGACTCAGTTGAAACTTCGGCCGGATCAACCGAATCCACCGTAGTGTCTAAAGAACCGGCGTCCAGAACGGACGAGTCATCCTGCTTGGACTTTAAAGATTTATCTTTGCGCTTCTTCGCGGTAGCGGGCGTCGGAGGATCCGACGGCATATTGTAATTACACCGCTTACTGAAGACAAGCCTAGCACAATCTAACCTACGTTTAATGGTGCGCTTATTAAATCTAGCACAAAAGCGACACCCTACTACGTCGTGCTCAGGTCCCAAACAAGGAATACAAAGAGAGTGGTAATCCCTATGCGGTATCTGTTTCCCACAAGAAATACAATTATTCACTTTTTCTGACATCCGGAAGTAACTGAGGCAAGAAAAAACAAAAATATTCCCCAACGGGGTACTTAGCCCAACTTGGTTTCGGTCTGAAACTCAGAATACGAAAATTTCAGAACGCCGAATGGCACTTGCAAACGCTGCTTCTGCTTCGGACCATGCGGCAAAAAAGACTGAGGAAATGACGTCGGTCATGCGCTTTAATACCTTGACGCTCTGACGTCAGATCTGAGCGCCCATGACCGACGTCAGCCTAATACTTTGGTATTCGGGCCGACCGAGGACAGCGGATTACCCATAAGTTCTGACTGCAGCAATGTGAGATGAAGAACATCCTCAGTGTTCTTCCACTGAAAACTGGCACTTTGTATCAATAGTCTTAAAGAAAGAGACCCCCTCCCCCACAGGGAGAATCAGAAACAAAGCTCTCCTCTGAGTCTCAGTAAGAAATCTGAGGATAAAGCCCTGTATCCATCTTTGCAACTTCTTGTTCATATTCAGAATCTTGAATATCATTCTTCAGGAAAAGAGGAATCCCTCTCTCTTTGGCCAGAAACTACTTTCCAAGAAAGATCAATAGCCTGAATTAAACCCTGAGCCAGACCCAGTAAACTACTACTATTGAGGAAGACGTAAACACATGCTTGGATTTCTGTTCCTTTTTGACAGGAAATATGGGGCCAGCCATGTTACTAATGGCAGCAGCATCAGCTTCCCAGGGATGGGCAAAGCATTATGACAAATTAGGGAAACCTTCATTGTTCCCTCTCTACTGCCCACTGAGGGAACCCCAGCAGCCACAGAGGACATGGCTAACCCCCAGTCCATAGTGGATGTAGGTTCTACACTAGAGGGATCTGGGGTAAAAAATGAGTGGTCTGAGGTACAACAAATGGCTACAGGTTGTTTGCTTATTTTTTTTTTTTTTTTTTTGTGGCTGGAAGAAGGACTGTCTATGGGACCAGTAGTCTGTTCCATGGTCAAGCTGGAAGTGTTTGTTGGACGTCTCTCAGGAAAAACAAGCAGCAACTGCCAGTAAACACCATCAGTCCACAAAAGTTACTTTTTGACAGAAAAATACAGTAAAAAGCACTTTAAAACACAATGCCAGCACCACAAAAGTAAAATATACATAATTTCTCTAAAAAAAAAAAAAAAAAAAAACGTTTGGAGTTACTTTACACCACTTTTAAACTGATACAAAATGAGTGCTCACTATAAAAGTACATTATAGTCTTGAGACAATTCATTAAAACACAACATTTCTGGCTTTAAAATAATTTCCTGAAGAGGAAAGTGAAAAAAACATCAACAAAATTAAAAAAATGGAAATTTATTTTCCCAAGGGGAACTTATATTCCCAGTAAAAAAAAGCACTAGCTGACCATCAATCCTTGAAAGCCTCAGAAGAGCACACATTTTGGTGGTGGTAAAGTTCTGAAGGCCTTTGCAGCCAAACTTGTCTTTCAGGCAGCACAGCTCAGGCTGCATGTTAGTTTTAACACATGGAGGATGCCCTGAAGCTTTGGAAGCTGTCTGACTGTTATATCCTTGGTAGGATATAAGCCATATAGCAAATGCTACTGCAGCAGTGATCAGTATAATGAACATCCCCGGATATCAGTGGACAGGGTGGAAAAGAATAAAGGAACATTCCCATCCATGGGAATGAGAAAGCAATGCCAGTTTGCAAGGAATCCTGAAGCAGAATTCCTTTAACTGCATGTTCTTACAGGATTCAAATAGATCTATTGAAGTGTTCCACATAGTTGGATCAATTCCTGGAATACTGCTGGGTGCAACCTCTGTTTGTGAGGGTCTGTCCTGCTCCTGCTTAGCTTGTCTGCTACAAAGTATTGCTCTGAAGGAATGAATGAAGCCTGAAGAGTCAAAATGAGCTGAGATGCTACTCCCAGGCTATCATAGTAAATCTGCAAGTAGGTAAGATCTCATATTCCCCTATGTGCTTATGCACTACATCACTGTGGTGTTGTTTATGAAAACTTACAGATATTCTAGATACCAGAAATGATTTAGGGTTTTCAAAGCATTTATAATTACCATCATCTCTTTGACATTTATATGCTTTTGCCTTTCCTGTTTATTCCATAGCCCTTCAAATTTCACCCCTTTGGACATAGCTCCCCCTGCTATGTCTGAAGCATCTCTTGTGACAGACTGATAAGGAACTGGAGAGGGAATGGGAGACCTGGGATTCTGAGAGAATCGGTTTACCCACTATGGAACCTTCCTCTTACAAACCCCAGAACTGGGATGTGAAAAGATATAGGGTACATATGCTGAGAACAGACTAAACTGAGGTGTCAGTAAAGTTTAGTCATGTGAAATCTTGCTTAGGAATCTAGGGAATCATAAGAATCTTAGAAGCCAAGAACCCTAGAATCAAGAAACATTACATGGCAGATACCAGGTTTTGACTGAGAAAAGTCCGGAAGAACTGTTGAAACATCTCTACTTTGGAGGGGGAAAAAAAGAAGTTATGTATTTACCATAATGTTCCATCTGAGTTGTCCATTTTCATTCTTCCTCAACCTGTGGGTTTCAATTCAGCCGCTTTCAAGCTTAGGATCTGAAGCTCGAGCCCCCCCTCGATCCCATAATACCACAGTCTCCCTGATTAACTCAGATTGAGTTTGCTGCTAAGGTATATGCAGGATGTCTATACAATAATAGAGGAAATAATCATACATTCACAGTACAGAACAAGACGACAGAGCATCTAAAGTTCGGGGGCTCAAAAAACAGGAACTATGGTTCCCACTAGTATCTGCATCATGTCTTCCATAATTTTGGATGGGGGAAGGAGGGTGGGTAGGTTGAGAAAGAATGAAAATGGGCAGCACATATGGAAAGTTATGGTAAGTACATAACTTCCTTATCTGATGTTGTCATTTTCATTCGTTCCTCAACCTGTGGGACAGAGTCCCCAGCTAAAACAACCTAGGGTGGCCCTCATGAAGGATGTTCTGGAGCACTGCAGAGCTAAAAGCAGGCCTATTCCTTGAAATAATGTCAAGTTTATAATATGTAATAAAGGCATGAGCACTTGACCAAGAGGCAGTTGCACAAATGTCATCAACTGATACTCTTGAGTAAAAGGGTTGAGATTGGCCATGGATCTTGTAGAATGAGCTTCGACACATCCAGAAAAAGAAATACCTTTCAAAGAATAAACGAAGGAAATGCAATCTCGTAGCCATTTAGCCAGTGTGCGTTTGGAAACTGATGCCCCTTTTCTAAATTCTGAGAAAGATATGAACAGTTGATTGGCTTTCCTGAAAGATTTTGGCCTGTCCAGTTAAAAACGCAACTACCTATGAACATCAAGGAGATGCAGCGTGTATTTTCCCTTGTTTTGAAAAGTGGGGAAAAAAATGGATAGGTTAATTGATTGATACTGTTTTCCGTAGCAACTTTGGGTAAAAATGTTAGATTGGTCTGCAGAAACACACTGTCTTTGTGGAAAATTAAATAAGGATGTTTAGAAGAGAGAGCTTGCAGTTCAGAAACTCTTTCTGCTGAAGTAATTGCTACTAAAAGAGCTGTTTTACAGGAAAGAAACTTTAAATCTACCTTAGCTGCAGGTTCAAAAGGGGGAAGAACTAATGCCTGTAAAATCAAAGTCAGGTCCCAATGAGGAGTTAGATCTTTGACTGAGGGACAAAGTAAAAAAGTATCTCTGAGAAAAGCCTTGCATAGTTTTGACAAAGCTAGACAGGAAGAGTTTTCTCCAATGTGAAAATATGAAATAGCTGCCAATTCAACTTTTACAGTAAAATAGCTGACTCCATTTTGGAAGAGGAAGTCCAAGAAATCCAATACTACAGGGACAACAGCCGTAAAAGGGATCTATTATTTACTCTTGTAGATCTTCCTAGTCAATATTTTGTGGGAATAAATCAGAATCCTTTGGACTGGGGATGAAAGCCTGGAATGTCTAGCCATCATTGGAAATGGAGAAACCATGTGGTCAATTTTAGGCCTTGAAGATCCGGGTGAGTATGCCCTGAGGGATGGGACAATAGATCTGGAAGTGGTTCCACTGTCCAGGAATGGCAAAGCAGGTGAGATCAAAGGAAGATGAACCAGATTTGGTGAGGCCAAAAGAGAGCAATGAGGATTACTTTGCTCTTCAACTGGTGTGCTTTCTGAAGAAATTTGGGAATCAGGGTACAGAAGGGAATGCATAAAGTAGATGGGACCAAACATGGACTACAGCATCTCTTGGTGACTGCCCCTGCGTAGGGGATCACAGCAAGGAACCTGCTGCACTTGTTGTTGAGAGGGGAAGCAAAGAGAGTGCAGCAAGTCTGACCCCATTTGAAGAAGATCCTGTTTGCCACTGATTGATTTAGAGACCACTTGTGAGGCATCATTAAAACTCTGCTGAGCCTGTCTGCTAGAATGTTGTACTACCCTAGAATGTGTGTTGCAGTTAGAAAGCGATTGGTAGATATTACCCACTGCCACACACTCACTGCTTCTCGACACAGTGGGTAAGATCTAGTACCTCCCTGCTTGTTGATGTACCACACTACAGACATATGGTCTGTCTGGATCGTAACAGTCCCTAGAAGGAGAAAGTTGTGCAGTGCTTGTAATGCTAAAAGGACTACTGTCATCTCCAGGATGTTGATATGCAAGTTGATCTCCTGGGAAGTCCACCTACCTTTGACCATCCGTCTCAGAAAATGCCCCCCACCCCATCTGGGAGGAGTCCGTGGTCAGCATGGTGTTTGCTGGGGGAAGAACAAAGGGGTTTCCTTGGGTGACTTCAAAGGACTGAAGCCACCAACAGAGAGATTATTACATACAACTGAAATCTTGATCAGTTGGTTCAGTGGGTGACAGTGTAAAGACCACTGGACTGATAACATCCACAGTAGGATTCTCATGTGCAAGCATGCTGCAGGTAATAGAGTTATCATGGCAGCCATCCGGCCTAACGCCCTGAGCACTAATTTTGCTGGAGAGTTCAGAACTGCTAAGATCTGCAAGATATGCAACCTCAGGGTCGACACTCTGTCTGGAGGTAGGCAGGCCATAGTTTTGGTTGTGTCCAAATGTGCTTCAATAAAGTCTATCAGTTGAGCAGGTAGTAATTGTGATATCTGCATGTTGATAGTTATGCAGAGAGTGGGAGCTAGTTGCAACAGGTAGTTCCTGGCTTGGATGAGTAGATGCCTGGTCGAAGTGGTTAGGAGCCAGTCGTTCATATAAGGAAACACATGGAATCCCCCACAGTTTGAGATAAGCTGCAACTACTGCCATGCATCTGGTGAACACCCTGGAAGCTGTGGTGAGACCAAATGGGATCACCTGGAATTGGTAGAGACTGGCTCCCAGCCTGAAGCAAAGATAACGTCTGGAGCGCCTGTCCATTTTGATATGCTAATATGTATACTTCAAGTCTATCGAGCACATCCAGTTGTCCACCTTCAGAAGAGGTAAGATGGATTGGATCACGACCATCCTGAATTTCGAGTTCCTTACTGATTTGTTCAGAGATGTTAGATCCAAAATTGGCCTTGGGTCCCGTTTTCTTTGGAACTAAAATGAACCTTGAGTAAATGTCTAATACGACTTGGTTAGGAAGGATCTCCTGGATGACTGTTTTTTGGAGCAGATTTGAAATGTCTAAGTCTACTGCCATCCTCTGATTGGGTGGCACATCGGATGGTAAGTCTTTGGTTTGGGGAGATTTAAAAAGGGAATAGAGTATCCTCTGGATACGATCTTTTGAACCCATTGGTTATTTGTGATGGCTATCCAGGCTTCTGGTTGTAGGGATAATCACCCCTCGACTGCCTCCAGAGTTGGCAGACAGGCAAACATTCAGGAGCGCTGGAAGGATCTGTCCGAAAAAGAATCTCAAGACCATTGATTTTTAGGACCCCCTCTGCTGCAGGGAGTGGGGTCTACCACTACAACTGTTTCCTCCTGTGTCCCTGGGGAAAAGTCTCCCTGAGCTTCCTGAAAAGGACCTTGAGACATTTTGAACCACAGTTTTTCCCAGTATGCTGATTCCTGGAGAAGGATCTTTGTGGTGTGGAAAAATGGACCCCGATGGCATTCAAGGTCATTCCAACTTTTTCTCTATGGGAGAGTGTGTCTCTGATTGTGAGGCCAAACAAAAATGAACCATTGAAGGGTGCATTGACAAATGATGCCTTGAAACGTTCCACAAAGTCCCACAACCGCATTCAGGCATGGCGCCTAATGGCAATGCTAGAACCAGTGGCCCTTGAGGTGCCCTCTGTAACGTGGGAAATGAACCTCATGGACGAGTCAAATACTGATTGAAGAGCGGCCATTCTGGATGAAAAGGTCTTCTGTTCCTCATCAGACATGGACTCAGGGACCGAGCTAGATAGTTCCTTGATTAAGTCCCTCTGTAGCCTGGTAAAGTGATATAAGTAGTTTAGCACTCGCAAAGCAAATGTAGCTGAAGCATACTGTAAACCATCTTTCCAAATCTGTTCAAAGCCCTAGACTGCCTGTTAGGGGGATGGATAGTGGAGCTTTCCTGAGACAGCTTCTTTTTGGTGGCTGCCACAACAACCATGGCATCTACTGGGATCCATTTAGTCCAGTGCAATCTGTCTATGGAGGCACTGAGTATCTTATCCATTCATTCGGGTATGGGCTCTGGGCTCTATAGTGTCTAGTTTATTCCATTACCTGGTAGATACCAAGTCAATAAGTGGATTCACGGGGGGGACAGCCAGGATGTAGATGGGCCAGTCCCGAAAACCTCCAAAAGCAATGTATCCTCTGAGTGAGGGTTTTGGGAGGACCATCCACCTTTTTGATGGATGATCTCTTAGATATCTGCAGAGGAGACATCATCAGGTGGAGATCTGGGGGGCCCCTCCCCTTCCTTGAAGTCAGTGTCAGTAGTGACTGATTCCTGAGGGGAATCCAAGTGCCTCCTTTTACATTTCTTCTTCTGAGGGACCTGCCCAGTGGGATGCTCCAGGGAGGTATCTGAAGAAAATTGGAATTCCACAGTTGGCAGGGGTTGGAGGCTTTCCAGAACCAGCTGTCCCAATGGTAGACATGAGGTCTCAGTCACAGATTTCATGGAGGTGATGATCGGATCTGATGGTGGGAGAAAACGGAGTCCCCTAGGGTGGGAGAGGACACTCTCCACCACCTTGAAGAAAGATGGACTACGAGGACCCAAGAGTCATCCCTCCAGAGCCAAAGCTGTCAAAGCAGACTCCTCTGGAGCCCCCACAATTCTCCACTCCAAAGGGGGAGTCGGCGCTGAGCTGACGAACGACAATGCTCCGAGGGAAACTGACAGCTCCAAAAACTTTGGGGTCGAAATAAGCCTCCTGGACTCAATGTCTAAGGTTTGTCTCTGAGATGCACTGGGCCCAGACACTGTTGGAGTCGAGCACATCAGGGAGGTAGTTGGACTCAAAATAATAACTAATACTGGATTTGACATCTCAGTTCTCTGGACCATCGGATCTGACAACTCCAAAGCAGGTGGTCGGATTAGAGAAGGAGGTACAGGAAGTAAGGGAGAATACTTGTTCATGGATCTGGAAGGGGACAGAGCTGGCAAAATTCTCATCTCAATCTGTGTCTTCAGAAATTTCCTCACCAGCCTATGCTTGGACAAGTTCTGGGAAGACCTAACAGAAGAGGACACTGACGGTGACCCAGACACTCTTTTGGGAGAGGCCTCTATGAGAGGAGATCTCTGCGCCAAGACACCCAGCTCGAAACTGACAGGTGGAGCATGGAGGACTGAAGAGGGGAGACTACCACTGTTGGATCAGAAGTTCTCGGATCCGAGATTTTTGGAGCCTGTTTTGGTGGCTTGGAGGACGATCTCTCAGGGGAGTGTTTTCTATGTTCCCTGGCCTCCTTATGTTTCTTGACAGGGGGTTTGGGCCCCTAAAGTACAAGATACAGAAGGCGCAGCAGTAGGAAGCAAGCCCTTTAAAACGAACTTGTTCCTATGGTCCACCAGCTCTGCGGATTAAAGTCTTCACAAATTCCACAAGAACTATTCAGGTGCACTGGGCCTAGACAGTAAACACACTCTCTATGGGCATCAAATAAGGGAATCTTGTGCCCACAGGAAGTGCATTTCTTAATGTCCAGTGGTTTATCAGACTTCTCAGCCATGATAAACTCAACAAGGAACAATCAACGTACTTTAGAGGAGAGGGAAAGGAGAAGAAGGAAAGGACCGTATGGAAGAATGCACAGGAAAGTCTGGCTAGATCAAAAATCTTTTTATATATAAATTTAAGAGATAAGAGGTAAAAATGGAGGAGAGGATAGTAAAATGAGGCAAGGAAAATATGGCTCAAGGCCAACTTACAGTTTTAGCAAAAAATTTTAACAAGAGCTCTAGAGCAAGGGAACCTTGATGCTTTTCAGACGAGCGGCAAACAAGATCTGGGGTAGTCAGTGGGAATGAGGCATTATGGGATGGAGAGGAGGAGCTGGAGCTTCAGATCATAAGATTGTAAAGTGGTTGAGTTGGATCTGAAACTCACAGGTTGAGGAATAAATAAAAATGACAAGATCAGATCTGCTCCTTCCACAACAGAATCTAACAGACATCCCAGGGATGAGAGATGATTTCTGTAAGTTCACTTGAAAAACCCAATTTGAGTAGAAGACTCTGAACACTTGATAACAGCTTTTGACAACTTGAAAAAGCATCTGCAAATATAAAACAATCATCCAAATATGGAAATATGTGAATGTTTTGATATCTGCAGTAAGCAATTACTGCAGGCAACACTTCGTATATATAGCTGGAGTAAAAGATAGTTGAAAAATGCCTTTGCTTTGGAACAGTAGGTAGTGCAAGGGTAAAACAGAAAAGTGATACAGTAAGCCAGACACAGAAAATCTTAAGAAAGGTCTGAAATGTTTGCCAGTGGGAATGGGATGTTAGGCATCTTTTAAGACTAGCTTTACCATGAAGACTAGTAAAAGGACACAAGGTAAAGGGGTCTATAGGGATAACCTTTTGAACTTTGAGAACTTAACAAAAAGACTGAAAAATTACTGGTGTAGCACAGGCCTTCAGTTCTCTTCTTTCTTTAACACCAGAAATATTCTGTAATGAAACCATTTGCCCATCTGGCACAAAGGCACTGATTCTATGACCCCCCAACCCCTGGAAAGGAGGGAGGAACTGCCAATGGCAAATGTATTCTCGTTAAATGACTTTCGGTTCTCATTTGTCTGAAAAAAGCTGGTGCCACAAAGGAAGAAGATTACTCAGAGAAAAGAAGATATTGCCAGGGTGTCTGTTTGTGTGTGAGTGTGGGGGGGGGGTGCTTGTCCCCCCTTTTTTAAGCCTCCTTGCAATCATTTTTTAAAATCCCATCTGCTGCCAGATTATTATTTGAATTGCTTTCTGAAAAAGGGATCTAAAGAGGAAAGAAATTTTTTATTTGCCTAAAAAAGGGAGGGTTGGAAAATTTGTGTTACCCCTTGAATCATCTTTTCCCTCTCATCAAATATTTTAAGCAAGTCAGCTGCAGAAGGGACAAATAGAACTTCCTCATCCGTTGGAGAATATAAAATTTCAGTTTTAACATCTTCAGGAAGATTTTGCAAATGTAACCAAACCAACATAACGACCCCAGACCTCAATAAAGTTGAACTCACTCTAACAAAACTAAAACTTAATGACAGTAAACACATCAACATCATAGGATGCTACATCCCTCCAGGCAACAATATCCCCATTACAGAAAAACTCCTAGAATGGATCTCTAACCCCCTTCCCCCAGGAAAGCATAGTATTAGGAGACCTTAATACTGACTGGCAAAACTGTTACAGTCGTAACCCACTCTCCCATATTAACCTACATGGCCTAAACCAACTCCTCATTTCCCCCACAAGAACAGACAAGAGAACCAAACACCAATAAAGACTGGATACTCGGATCCCACCCATCACTGATATCCCTAGCAGAGTGTCTACCAGACACCCTGATTGACCACAAAGCCACATTCTTACTCAGATCAAAATCACCACAACTGACCCAAATATCTACATGCCTAATTAGAAACAAAAAACACTTTAACCGCTCCAACTTTATAAACGACCTAAAATGTGCAACTGGACCCCCCTAAAAAACCTACCTCTTGATGAAGCTGTACTATATTTCAATACCACCTTCTTAAACATCCTTAACCATCATGCTGCCTCCAGGACAACAAGAATTAAAACTAAATATGCCCCCTGGTTAACCCCAAACATCAAATCCCTCCTCAAAAAAATAAACAAGGCCTGGACCAACTACCTCAACAGTAAATCCCAATTGAACAAACAAATATACGTTGAACTACGTAACAAAGCCAAATAACTCACCAAAACAGACAAAACATTTTACTACCAAAAGTTACAGGATAAGCACAGGAACAACCCACAAAAATGTTGGGCAGCAATTAACTCTATTCTACAACCAGGTAAAACAACTACCCCAATCCCAAAAATAGATAACAACCAAGAAGACATCCGCACTCAATTTAATAAATACTTTACAGAAACCATCCAGACCCTTGCTAACAACCAACCCTATGACAACATCCCCACCCCTGCAAACCCGCCCCCACCCCAACTAACAATTGCCCCAAGTTCAGCTTCCACCCAGAACCAACCAAATTAATTGAAAAAGTACTCCGCACTCTCAAACAAACGTCTCTAGCTGCAGATAAATTACCTACTGAATACCTCCACCTGGCTGTAGAAGCCCTATCATATCCTGTCTCCATCCTAATTAACAGATCCATCTCAGAGTGTATAGTACCCAAGCTATGGAAAATATCACATATCATCCCTCTACATAAAGGGGGAACCTCCCTGGAACTCAATAACTACCGCTCTATAGCCATACTACCCCCTTTATCTAAAATTTTAGAGAGGGTAATACACAAGCAACTGATGAAATATCTCCTAGAAAATAATTTAATAGCAACACAACAACATGGCTTTAGACCCTTCCATAGCACCACCACCGCACTAACAGAATTCACTAACATTGTCAATACTCACAGAAACAATGGACTCCTTGTATCCGTCACCTTCCTTGACTTGTCCAAAGCATTCAATATGGTTAACCACAACAAACTCCTTCTTTCACTAGCAACTTTAAACCTTACCACCCCTGCCATCTCCTGGTTCAAAAACTACCTAGAGGGAAGGAAACAAGCTGTTATGTTACAAAACCAACTCTCTCCCTCCCTACCAGTCTCCCTAGGAGTACCCCAAGGCTCCATCCTGGGGCCACTTCTTTTTACCCTCTTCACCAATCAGCTCCCAAACAGTATTCCTAAAACCTCAATAGTGCAATATGCAGATGATACCACCATAATATGCGCAGCCAAATCAACTGACATCCTTCACTCCCTAACACAAGAATGCTTTTCCCAAGCAGAAACTTGGATTACAAACCAAAGGCTCATTCTGAACCCAAGTAAAACAAAGCTAGTACTCTTTAGCTCCCACAGAGCCACACCTCCCACTGATTCTTTCTTCATCTCCTCCTTTAACAAGACCACAATCACCCCCACAAATCATACCAAACTCTTAGGGGTTGAAATAGATAATCACCTTAGATTTGACCTACATATTTCTATAACCATAAAAAAAGTACATAAAATATTCCTCACTGACCACTCCAAAATTACAATAGCGAGGACTCACCTACTATCCACCCTACTATGCCTCCCCCATGCTTACAAATCTCCACAAATCCGACCTAAAATAACTTGATAGTTGTTATAATAAGATAGCCAAATTTGCTACAACCTCTCCCATCAGAACACATCACTGTGAATGCCTAAAAAACTCAATTGGCTAGAACTACCACTACTACTTCAACTCAATTAACTATCACTAGCTAATACATAACTCTGAAAACACCCCAGCCCTACAAAATCTTTTGCAACCCTATACAGCCGCCAGGCCCTTGAGGTCTAGCACACAAAACCTCCTCAAAGTAACCAAATAAAAGAAGGAATCTGGTAAGTCTGTCTACACCCACTGTATAGCAAAAACCTGGAACTCCCTTCCTGCCCACATAACTGACAACAAATCCCCAACACAGTTCAAGAAACTTGTTAAAACTCACTTTTTGAATAATCGACTGTGCTCCTGTATCCCCCCTGGCTAATGTCTCATTAGAACACTTCACCTAACTTAAGTAACTCTGCTAAGCCAACCAATCATAGTACTGTACCCACTTAGGACTGTTAATCTACTGCTTATCCCATCTTTCCAGGAGTTAGGGAAAACTACCCCAGCAATGTTGTGCTTTCCATAAGCAACTAAAACCAGGAGAAGACATATTGTAAATAGTACAGTTTTGTACCTACCATAAATGTAGATGTCCGAACTGGATAGCATCTGCAGTCATAACAAGTGGGTTGTCCTGTCGTCAGGCAGCCCTGCAGTCGGCCGGATTCCAAAGTCCGGGTCCGGCTTCGGCTGATGTCGCACTCCACCCGACGTCATCTCTGTTGGTCTTCGGGTATAAAAGCATCAGCCGACGCCATTTTCCTCAGTGTTTCTTGCCCCAGATGCCAGTAGCCCTCTTGCAGGCTAAAATTTGGATAGATGCCAATGTTTCCAAATAGATAGAGGTAAACACAAAAATAAGCATATATGTACATATATACAAACAAATACACCATAAAAGACTCCCCCCCAACAGCTAGCTATTAGGAGGGTAAACACCCTAGGAGTACCACAGAGGGAAGGAGGAGGGTAATCCTGACTGCAGATGCTATCCAGTTCGGACATCTACATTTATGGTAGGTACAAAACTGTACTATGTCCTTCATGGATGCATCTGCAGTCATAACAAGTGGGTAGAATACCATAGCCAACTAGGGAGGAGGATAAAAGTAGATTATGGTGTGTTTAGGATCCCTTGCAGTACAGCAGTGGCAAATCCTGCTCGGGATCTGGAATATAGAGGCAAATTATAATGCTTGGCAAATGTATGCACGGAGGTCCAAGTAGCCGCCTCAATAATGTCTTTGGTTGCCACTCCTCGTAAGAAGGCTGTGGTAGTGGCTGTTGCCCTTGTAGAATGAGGTCTTATGTTCTGTGGAATTGGTTTTCCATGGAAGGAGTAACAGTATCGTATGCAATTTCCTATCCATTTGGAGATTGTCTGTTTGGAAATAGCTTTTCCTTCCCTTCCTGTTGCATAGGCTACAAAAGTTGGTCAGTCTCTCTGCTATTTTTTGTTCTGTCCAAGTAGTAGCGTAGCTGGTTATGAACATCCAAGGTATGCAGTATTCTTTCCCTCTGTTTTGTGGGTTGGGAAAGAAGGTAGGTAGGTGGATTGCCTGGTTTAAAGATACTCTGGATACCACCTTGGGCATAAATGTAGGATTAGTCCTCATGGACACTCTATCTTGGTGGAAGATTAGGAAGGGTTGCACTGCCATTAAGGCCTGTAGTTCTGAAACCCTCCTTGCTGAAGTAATTGCCAGTAGGAAAGCAGTTTTCCATGACAGGTGTTGTAGGTCTGCTGTTGCTGCTGGTTCAAAGGGTGATAGTGTCAACTTTTCTAGCACAAAGTTTAAATCCCAAGCTGGTAATGGTGGTTTCCTTGGAGGTTTTACATTCTTGATTCCTCTGAGGAACTGCCTGAGCAAAGGGTGCGAAAAAACAGGTGGATCAAAGCTGTATTCTGCTGAAATAGCTGATGCATGTATCTTGATGGAGGAGTAGGACAGGCCTGAATGAAGAAGTTCGGCCAGATACTCCAGAATGTTAGGCATATCTATATTTGACACATCTTTTCCTCTTTCCGTACTCCAAATGACAAACCTTTTCCATTTTCCAGCATAGTTCCTTCTTGTTGAAGGTCTGCGTGCTTCAAGAATAATGTCTTTAACTCTTTGGGAAAGTTCTGGATTAGCTGCTGCTATGTGATGTTCCATGCAGTCAGTTGCAGCGTTTTAGGTTTGGATGTATGATGCTGTAGTTGTTCTGAGTTAACATCAAAGGCATCAGGGTATTGGCCACATATTGTTCAGAGACATGCTCTTCAGTAGTGGGTACCAGTGTTGTCTTGGCCAGTTTGGAGCTATCAGGATTATCCTTGGACGTTCTTCCTTGATTTTTAGTAGCACCTTGTGTATCAAAGGAAGAGGTGGGAATGCATATGCTGTTAGGCCTTTCCAGTTGAAGGAGAGTGAGTCCACTTTCCATGCTAGTGGGTGGAATGTCCTTGTGCAGAATTTTTGAGCTGGTGATTGAGAGGTGATGCGAATAGGTCTATCTGTGGCATTCCCCATTTCTTTGAGATGGTCTTGAAGATGTCCGGGTGCAGCTTCCATTCGTGGGCATCCGAAGTGGTTCTGCTTAATATGTCTGCTAGAGTATTGTCTTTCCCCGGTACAAATATTGCCTGTAACTGAATGTTGTAGCTGAGTGCCAGGGTCCACAGCTCCAAGGTCATTCTGCATAGGGGGTATGAATGAGTGCCTCCCTGTTTGTTGATGTACCACATGACTGTGGTGTTGTCTGTCCTTATCATCAACTGGCCCTCTTTGAGGAATGGTTTGAACTTTTGGATTGCCAGTTTTACTGCCAGCATTTCTTTTAGATTGATGTGTAGGTGAAGTTGATCCTGTGTCCACAATCCTTGCACGCATTTGTCCAGCATGTGGGCCCCCATCCTAGGTCTGAAGCGTCTGTTGTGATGGTCTGGCTTGGTTGACATCTGCGAAAGGGTAGGCCTGGGTTTGACTGGCATGCCTGAGCCCACCATAGGAACTCCTGTTTTAAGCATGGAATTAGTGGGATTTCTGTTTCTAGACTGTGCCTGTGTTGGGACCATAAATTCTTTAGGTACCACTGTAGTTTCCTCATATGTAGTCTGGCAAATGGGACCAAGATTATGCATGATGCCATGAAGCCCAAGGCCTGCAGAACTTTTCTTGCTGTTAACTTGTTCAGTTTTGTTAGTGTCAAGAAGTAAAGAGGAAGTTCTTTTGTTTTTCTGTAGTCAGGAATGCCATTTGTTGTACTGTGTCCAATTCAGCCCAAGAATGTCCTTGTTTGGGATGGTATCAGCCTTGACTTTTGTAAATTGACTGTGTATCCCAGTCCTTGTAGCAAGTAAATGACCCTTTGTAAATCTGTTGTCAGCTTGCTTTTGTTGTCCCCTTGTAGTAGGCAGTCGTCCAGGTATGGGTAAATTTGAATTCCCTGTAGTCTGCAATGGGCGATTACTGATGCCAGGCATTTTGTGAATACTCTGGGCGCAGTAGATAAGCCAAAGGGCAATGCTGAGAATTGATAGTGCTCTGATCCTGCAAGAAATCTGAGGTATCTTCTGCAGATTGGTCGAATGGGGACGTGCAGGTATGCCTCCTTGAGATCTAGAGTTACCAGCCAAGACTCCTTGCCCAGCATGGGAAGAAGTTGCTGTAGGGTCAGCATTTTGAATTTTGGGACAATGATGTATGTATTTAAGGTGGACAGGTCGAGAATTGGTCTCCAACTTTTTCCTTTCTTGGAACTAGGAATAGTCTGGAATAGAACCCCTTTCCTTGTTCTGCTGTTGGCACTCTTTCCACAGCTCTCATGTTTGCTAACTCCATTATCTGGCGTAGAGCCTCTGTTTTTGATTTGGAGGTAGATTTGGCATTCCTCTTTTGACTGGTAAAGTGTGGAAGTGAAACCGGTAACCTTGATCTATGGTTTGTAAAATCCACTTGTCTTTTGTTATGTAGTGCCAGTTCTTTGAAAATAAGGTTAACTTTCCGCCTAGAGGAGCTGCTATTTGTTCCCTGGTAGGCGGAGTTAGGATTAAGTCACTGTGGTTGTGCTGATGTAGTGGCAGTGGCTGTGTCTGTGCCTCTGTTGTTACCTTGCCACTGTCGTCCTCTGTAGGCACCTCCTCTGGATTGGTTTCTGCCTCTGGAACGTCTATTCCTGCCCCTTGAAATTTTGTGGAGTCAGGAAAGGACCAATTTTTGGCAGGCCAGTTCCTGCTAAACCTTGGGGGTTGAACCTGCAAGAAATCTTTGACAGTTTGAACAGATTTTGCCTTTTCTTCCATTTTCTTCATCACCTGCTGGGCAGGTGTACCAAACAAACTTGTCTTGTCCATAGGAGCATCTAGCAACTTAGCTTTAACATGATCCGGTAAAGCTTGTTCCTTTAGCCATGCATGCCTTCTTATCACTGTGCCTGTCATGGCTGATCTAAATGAAGCCTCCAGTGCATCATAGCCACATTTTAAGGAATGGTTGCTAACCTGTTGTATGTTATTTACCATCTCTAATACATATTTCTTATCAAGAGATTCATCAGTGGTTAGTTTTTTAGTCAACTGATCAAGCATAAACTCTTGGTATTGTATCATGTGAAACTGACAGTTTAAAGCTCTAGCTGAGAGAGTAGCTGAAGTGTAGACCTTTTTACCCATCTATCTAATGACCTTGCTTCCCTTTCAGAAGGAATAGGGTTTTTAGCTGTGGTCGCGGCTACTGCCTTGGGACCCTGGGATATAGTTTCTGGGTCTGCAAGAGGGGCCTTGTAAAGGTGGTGATGAGTATCTGGCACCCTGTAAAATCTGTCTGGTTTGGCAGGGGCTGGGGGTAAAGAATCTGGAGCGGAGCAAACATCATTGAAAGCATCATCCACCACAGAGAGAACAGGAGGTATAGCTAAGGGCCTGTGCTGTGGGAGGTGCAGAAAGGTCCTAAGTCTTTTTCTGGAGTCTGAAAAATCCTGTTGCTGCCATTGGAACTGTTCTCGCATGGCATGCAAGGTTTCCCCAAAGGAGAATTCTTCTGGTGGGGAAGCAGCTGGAATGGATTCTTCAGCATCAGAATCTTCAAAATTGGAGAAGGGAGCCTCTGGCTGGTCAGTTATGTCTGATTCATCAGCAGAATCATCAGAAGACACTGGCTCAGGGGGCTCTGCCCTAGGTCTCTTCTCTGGGGGCTGGGAGGCCCTGTCTGGGTGAGATTGAGATCCTCTAATTAAAGAAATTAAATCTTCTGCCAAAGAAAGCATTTGAGAACTAGAAGAGTGCCTGGCTGTGGGGGGTTTAACAGGCACTGATTTAGTAGTTTTGGCTGCTTTAGCCCTGGCGAAGGCCTTAATGGACATGGCTGCTGGAGGCCTAGCAGCACCACGTGCTGGGGTAGAGACATCCAAGGGGATGGTGTCTGATAAGTCAACCACCGTAGTGGGTAAAATTTCTGAGGTCGATTCAAGAGTTGTAGCAGGGGCCTCAGTTGTAAGAATAGGTTCAGCTGTACTTTGATCAGTTTTCTCGGTTTCGGCCGAAACCGAGGCACTCGCGGTTTGCTTTACCGTGGTTTCGGCCGAAACCGCGGACCGCGAGTGTCGGTCTTTATCTTTGCGTTTTTTGGTAGATTGGGTAGTCGGAGGATCCGGCGGCATAATGTACGCAAAATCAGTACCGAAAAACTGTTCTGCAAACTCCGACCGACGCCTAAGCGTTCGTCGGTTGAAAGAGGCACAGGCCGAACAGGCTGCTACGTCGTGGGCTGGGCCTAAACAAGGCAGACAGTAAGAGTGGAAATCTTTATGAGGTATTTGTTTCCCACAGGTTAAACAATTGTTAACTTTTTCTGACATCGGCTGAGGCAAGAAAGAGTCCCCAACGGGGTACTTAGCTTTAGAAGTCTTCGAAGTAGTATTCGGTAGAAGTAACCTCTGGATCTGACCCACCGGCACTTGCGAACAGCTTCTGCCTCGTGCGCCACGGCAAGAAAGACTGAGGAAAATGGCGTCGGCTGATGCTTTTATACCCGAAGACCAACAGAGATGACGTCGGGTGGAGTGCGACATCAGCCGAAGCCGGACCCGGACTTTGGAATCCGGCCGACTGCAGGGCTGCCTGACGACAGGACAACCCACTTGTTATGACTGCAGATGCATCCATGAAGGACATCAATGTGTTATCCTTCTCAACTAAAACCAGACAAAGTCATATAGTAAATCAATTTGTTATCCTTCTCAACTATAGCGAGCGTCATCTGCTCTCTCGAAGCCTTATTCTACATCTCTCTGCTTTTACACTGATAGTAAATCTATCACAGGAATCCCAAACTTAGGAATATCTTCTAAAATTTAATATTATATTGTAGAGAACGAATGTATCCTATCTGTTAGTTAATATGCATGTCAAAGTCTCTTCTATGGAAATTGTGTGTCAAAAGTCTGTCCTTAAAAAGTACAGTTTTGTACCTACCATAAATGTAGATGTTCGAGTGCTAATACAGCTGCAGTAATCACAGATGGGTTTTCAGCCGTCAGGCGGTCCCTCGGTCGGCCGAATTCCAAAGTCTTGGTCCGGCGTCGGTTGTCGTTGCTTACTCTTCTGATGTCAGTAAGGCCAGAGTATATAAGACACAGCCGACGCCATGTTCTTCAGTCTTTCTTGCCCCAGATGTCAGGTGCCCCCAAAAGGAAGGCAATACATAAATAAGGCTTATCTACATATGCAGGCAATGCAATGTAATGCAAAATCAGTGTAAGCAAGCAAATAAAACATAGCAGGATAACCCAGTCAGGTGGTATGAAGAGGTTGTTAGGCCCCATGCCTTTACCAAGTGGGGAAGGAGGGAGGGAAACCTGTACTGCAGCTGTATTAGCACTCGAACATCTACATTTATGGTAGGTACAAAACTGTACTATGTTCATCGTGCATACAGCTGCAGTAATCACAGATGGGTAGAGTCCCAAAGCTATGCATAGGGTGGTAGGTACTATGAGGAACTGGGCTGAGCCAGAATGCCCTGCAAAACAGCAGTGGCAAAGCCTGCTCTTGTTCTGGAATATAAGGGTAGGTGGTAGTGTTTTGTGAAGGTATGTACAGAACTCCAAGTGGCTGCCTCCAAAATATCCTTAGTAGGAACGCCTCTGAGGAAGGCTGTAGAGGTGGCTGTGGTCCTGGTGGAGTGAGATCTGATACCAGTAGGGACAGATTTCCCATGATAGGAATAACAAAACTGTATGCAGTGGCCAATCCACTTGGAAATGGTCTGTTTGGTAACTGGTTTCCCTTGAGCCCCTGCATAGGACACAAAAGTTGTTCTGATTTCCTGAAGGACTTTGTTCTGTCCAAATAATAACGTAGCTGCCTATGGATGTCTAAAGTGTGAAGCAGCCTCTCCCCTTTGTTTTGAGGGTTAGGATAAAAGGTAGGTAGGTGTATGGCTTGATTTAAGGCTACCCTGGATACCACTTTTGGCATAAAAGATGGGTTGGTACGAAGGGAAACCCTGTCCTGATGGAAGATGAGGAAGGGCTGCACTGCCATGAGGGCCTGTAGTTCAGAAACCCTACGAGCTGAAGTGATGGCCAGAAGGAAAGCTGTTTTCCAGGACAAATGTTGCAGATCTGTTGAGGCAGCAGGTTCAAAGGGAGGCAATGTTAATTTTTCTAGTATGTAATTAAGGTCCCAGGCTGGTATTTGTTGCTTCCTTGGAGGTCTTATATTCTTAGCCCCTCTGAGGAACTGTCGTAAGAGTGGGTGAGAGAATAAAGGAGGATCTGTGTTGAATTCTGCAGAAATGGCTGAGGCATGTATTTTTATGGAAGAAAATGAAAGTCCACTGTTCAGCAGTTCAGCTAGGTACTGTAAAACCTGAGGCAAGTTCAATTTTCTAGGGTCCTGGCCTCTTTTCTCATTCCAACAGCAAAACCGCTTCCATTTTGCAGAGTAAGCTTTTCTAGTAGATGGTCTTCTGGCCTCCAAAATGACATCCTGCACCTCCTTGGAGAGTAGGGACTGTTGTGGTGTCAAGGAATTTTCCATGCAGAGAGGTTGAGTGTTTTCAGCTGACTGTGAAGAGTTTTGTAGCTGTTCTGAGTCAGTAGGAGAGGCATTAGAGGCAGGGACCAGGGAGGAGTATGTGTTAGGCTCCTCAGGAGTGGATACCAGTGTTGCCTTGGCCAATCTGGAGCAATCAGTATCATCCTCGGTTTGTCTGTTCTTGCTTTCAAAAGCACCTTGGGCAGAAGGGGCAGAGGTGGGAATGCATAAACTGTCCATGCTGTCCAACTGAATGAAAGGGCCCACTTTCCAGGCCTTTGGATGAAAGGTCCTTGAACAAAACTTTTTCAGTTGATGGTTCCTGTGGGAGGCAAAAAGATCTATGTCTGGCCTCCCCCACGCTTGGATTATCTCTGTAAACACCTGAGGATGTAACTTCCATTTGTGTGGATCTGTCATATTTCTGCTTAGAGTGTCTGCCAGTGTGTTTTCCAGTCCTGGCAACTACTGTGCTTGAAGTTCGATTTGTCTTTCCAGAGCCAAGTTCCAAAGAGTCATGGCTAGTCTGCACAAGGGGTATGAATGTGTTCCTCCTTGTTTGTTTATGTACCACATTACTGTGGTGTTGTCTGTTCTTATCAGTAATTGTCCTGGATGCAGGAAGTCCTTGAAAGCTGTAATTGCATTTATTACTGCTAGCATTTCTTTTGATTGATGTGAAGGTGCTTTTCCTTTTGGGACCATCTGCCCTGAATGCACCTGTCCTTCATGTGCGCCCCAGGCGTAATCTGAGGCGTCTGTGGTTATGACTTGTTTTGCTTGAGGCTTGCAGAATGGAAGGCCTGTGTTTACTTGACATGCTTGGGCCCACCATAGAAATTCCTTTTGCAAACATGGAATTATTGGTATAATTGCTTCCAAACTGTGACTGTGTTGAGACCATAGATTTTTTAGGTACCATTGAAGTTTTCTCATATGCAACTTTGCACATGGGATTAGAAGAATGCAAGATGCCATGAATCCCAGAGCCTGCAGGATTTTCCTTGCAGTAAGCCTGGTACTTTTTGCTAGTGTTTTGAAGTACTGCGATAGTTGCCCTTGTTTTTCTGGCGTAACATATGCCATCTGGGTGTTTGTGTCCAAGTTGGCACCCAGGAAGGTTGTTTTTTGAGATGGTGTTAGTCTTGATTTCTCCTTGTTGATGGTATATCCCAGAGAAAGCAGTAACCGTGTCACATATGCCAGATGTTCCAGTAGTATGCGTTTGCTGTCCGCTTGGATCAGGCAGTCGTCCAGATAAGGGTAAGTTTGTATCCCTTGAAGTCTGCAGTAGGCAATCACTGATGCCAGGCACTTTGTGAATACTCTGGGCGCAGTAGATAAGCCAAAGGGCAATGCAGAGAATTAATAGCGGATTGAACCTGCAAGAAATCTGAGGTATCTTCTGCAGCTTTGTCTGATTGGGACATGCAGGTATGCCTCCTTGAGGTCCAATGTTATCAGCCAAAACTCCTTGCCCAGCATGGGAAGAAGTTGCTGTAATGTGAGCATCTTGAATTTTGGCACGAGTAGGAATGTGTTTAGGATGGATAAGTCCAAAATGGGTCTCCAGTCGGTTCCTTTTCTTGGTACCAGAAAAAGTCTTGAATAAAAACCTTGACCTTGTTGGTGTGTAGGTACCTTTTGTATAGCTCTCATGTTTAGGAGCTTTGAAATTTGCAGTTGTGCCTCTGCCCTTTGATTTTGTGGCAGGTTTGGCATGCCTCTCATTTTTGGAAGAGTGTGAAATTGAAATTTGTAGCCTCTGTTTATAATAAGAAGTTATGTACCTACCATAACGTTCCATGTTAGTTGTCTTCTTCTCGCCTTCTTTCTTGCTGGATGGGTTCGGAGCCGATCCTCGGCTCACTCGCCAATACTAAAAGCTCGAGAGCTAATTCCACCGGCTCGAGGCTCCCCTATATCCCACAATGCTAGGCGGTAACTACTCAGATCTCGTTTGGTAGCTATACCAAGCAATATTAGTCTCCAAAAATGGAGTAACAAATTTCAGAAGAAGAAACACAAAGAATTCCGGTCGGTCTGTCCAGGCTTGGGGGAAGGAGGGAGGGCCAAGAAAGAAGGCGAGAAGAAGACAACTAACATGGAACGTTATGGTAGGTACATAACTTCTTAATGTTAAGTTGTCAATCTCGCCTTCATTCTTGCTGGATGGGACCGTCCTAGCACCTTATCCCGGTGGCCTATCGGAACAGACTCTTGAGAACAGTGGAACCAAAATTGGCACGGCTTCTGGAAACCATGTCCAATTTGTAATGTGAAATGAATGTATGAGGAGAAGCCCATGTGGCTGCTGCACAGATTGAGTCTATTGGCAATCTGTCCTGAAAGGCTATGGATGTAGCTAATGCCCTGGTTGAATGAGCTCTAGGTCTTGAGGGTAATTTTTGATGTCTGATCTCATAGATGAAAGTAATTGTAGAAGTCAGCCATCTAGACAGAGATACTTTGGTAACTGGAAGGCCCAATCTTCCTTCTGCATATGACAGAAACAATTGATCAGATTTCCTGAGTTGTTTAGTTCTATCTAAGTAATATCTCAGTTGGCGATGAACATCCAAAAAATGCAGCTTTTGCTCTGATCTATTTGAATAGTTAGGGAAAAAAACGGGGAGATCAATAATCTGGTTTAGGTTAATTTGAGAAGAGATTTTTGGTAAAAAGGATGGGTTCGTCCGGAGAGATACTCTGTCTTTGTGAAAAACTAGGTAAGGAGGACGACTGCAGAGGGCTTGGAGTTCTGATACTCTTTTCGCTGAAGTTATAGCTACCAGACAAAGTGTCTTCCAGGAAAGCAATTTCAGAGAACATGAAGCCGCTGGTTCGAAGGGCTGAAGAATTAAAGACGCCAGAACCAAGTTTAAATCCCATTGAGGCGGAGGGTCTTTGATCGGAGGTTTGAGAAGAAATATACCTCTTAAGAAGGCCTTACAAAGTTTGTGAGCCATAATGCTGGATTCTGAAACACCCACATGAAAATTTGAAATGGCAGCCAACTGAACTCTAATGGTTGATGCAGAAGATCCTAAATGAAATAGTTCGCCAGGAAGTCTAAAATGGACTGGATAGGTGCAGTAAAAGGATCAATGTTTTTCGATGATGCCCAAAGGGAAAAACGTTTCCATTTACTAGTATAAATCTTCCGGGTAGAGGATTTATGAGAGGCTATCAATATATCTCGGACCGAGCAAGATATTGAGGGAAGCCTGGCTAAGGTAGGAATTGGAGAAACCATGCTGTGAGGTTTAGGGAAGACAGAGATTGGTGCAGCTGACCCGACTGATGGGTAATGAGATCTGGTACTGGGTCCAGATGCCAAGGCTGCTCCAAAAGGTAACGATGAAGAAAGGGGAACCATATCTGTCGAGACCAGTAAGGGGCAATGAGGATCATAGTCTCTCTCAAGGCGATGGCTTTCTGAATTAGTTGAGTTATCAGTGGAAAGGGGGGAAAGGCATACAGAAGTCCCCGGGGCCAATCGTGGACTAGAGCGTCTCTGGTGGGAAGGCCTGGTAACGGGAAGAGCGTGAAGAAGTCTTGACACTTGCTGTTTTGGGGAGTAGCAAAAAGATCACAGCAAGGATGGCCCCATCTTAGAAATACCTCTTCTAGAACTGATGTCTTTAGAGACCACTCGTGTGGCATGAGAATTGCTCTGCTCAACCTGTCGGCAATGACGTTGGATTTCCCGGGGATATGCGTCGCTATCAGAAAACGTTGAGAAGAGATCACCCATTGCCAAAGTCTGAGTGCTTCTCGACATAAAGGGTATGATCTGGTTCCGCCTTGTTTGTTGATGTACCACACCACGGACATGTTGTCCGTTTGGATTGCAATAGTCCCTTTGGGAAGAGAGTCGTGAAAGGCTTGCAACGCTAAAAGCACTGCTCTCATCTCTAGGACATTTATGTGCAAGTGGCACTCGAAGGGTTGCCACGTGCCCTGGACTGTCCTGCCCTGATAATGCCCCCCCCACCCGATCAGGGAGGCATCTGTTGTCAATGTGGCAACTGGAGGGGGGAGAGTGAAGGGTCTTCCTTGGAGAAGTTGAGGTGACGTGACCCACCAAGATAGTTGATTCTTGCATACTTGAGTTATCAGTATGGTATGGGACATTGGGAGTCATTGAAAGGACCATTGGGTAAAGAGCATCCACTGGAGGATCCTCATGTAAAAGCAAGCTAAGGGGAGAAGGGGAAATAGCTGCTGCCATGAGTCCTAGCACCTTTAACACTAATCTGGCTTTGACTTTGACCAATTGCAACAGAAGGGATACTTGGTTCCGAATGTCTAAAACCCTCTGCTCTGTGAGTGTTGCTGAAAGAGTCTGTGTATCTAATTTGGCACCTATGAAAGTAATAGACTGACAAGGCGACAAGGCAGATTTTTCGAAATTTATTGAGATGCCTAGAGCTTGACAGGTTTGCATGGTGAAATTCCTGGATAGTAGAAGTTGATGCCTGGTGGTGACCATAAGGAGCCAATCGTCCAGATATGGAAACACCTAGAATCCCTGGCGCCTCAAGTGAGCCGTGACCACTGCCATGCATTTGGTGAACACTCGGGGGCTGTAGTGAGACCAAAGGGCAGGGCTCTGAACTGGTAGTGACTGGCTCCCAGCCTGAAGCGGAGATATCTCCTGGAGTGTCGGTTCATTTTGATGTGGTAGTACGCATCCTGAAGATCTGTCGAGCACATCCAATTGTCCTGACCCAAGAAGGGTAGGATGGACTGTAGCGTGACCATCCGGAATTTTGTTTTCTTGACAAACTTGTTTAAGTGACTGAGATCTAGAATGGGCCTCCAGTCCCCTGTTTTTTTTGGTACCAAAAAGAATTTGGAGTAGATTCCGGATCCTTGCTGGTCTGCTGGGACTGATTGGATGACTCTTTTTAATAGCAGCTTTGAGACTTCCAATGCTGCTTTTTCCCTTAGACCGGGTGGAACATCTGGAAGGGATTTTTTTTGGTTGAGTTGGAATGTGAATAAAGGGAATTTTGTAACCCTCGGATATGATCGACTGTACCCATTTGTCTTGAGTTAGGGAAAGCCAGGCTTCTGGGTACAGTGATAATCTTCCCCCGACTGCCTCCGAAGGTGGACAGCCGGGCAGCCCCTCAGGGGTGCTGAAAGGGTTTGTCAGAGAACACCTCTCTGCTACCCTGGTTTTGCGGACCTCCTCTGCCTCTGGGGCGGCGTCTAGTATTATTCCCCCCTCTGCCTCTAGAGGGGAATCGGCCTTGTGCGTCAGATGAGACTCCCTGAGATTGTTTCCGAACCACATCTTCCCTCCCTCTGACCTTTGGGATAGGGTCTAGAAGGGGTGGAAAACGGACTCCTGGCAGAGAGTCTTACCTTCCACCTCGCACCTGGTCAATGTATCCTTCACCTGTGGACCAAACAAAGATGATCCGTCAAAGGGGGAATTGGTGAAGGACGCCTTGAAAGGGTCCGCAAAGTTGCACAGTCGCATCCAGGCGTGCCTTCGTAAGGCAATGCCTGTGCCTGCAGATCTACTCGCTCCATCTGCTGCGTATGAAACCAGTCGCATGGAGGAGTTCACAATTGAATTTAGGGTTGCCAACTGGGAGTTCATAGTGTCTTTGAACCCCTCAGCTGTAGGATCCTTCATCATTTCACCCATATCCTTGAGTAAATCTCTTTGGAGACGAGTGAAGTGGCATAAGTAGTTCAGCGACCGCATAGAAAAGGTCGCTGATGAAAACATCCGCTTACCGTATCTGTCCATGGTCCTAGATTCTTTATTAGGAGGATGGACAGGAACAGAAGGATCAGCTAATTCCTTCTTTGTGGCAGCCACCACCATGGCATCAACCGGGACACCTTTGGATAGAAACTGTTTGTCTGAGGGAGCAATGATAAATTTGGATGGTCTCCTAGGGGTGGGTTCCACTGAGTCAGGAGCCGTCCAAGCCTTCCTTGCCACCACTTCCATAAGGGGGTCAAAGGGAGGGGACACCCAGGAGGTAGAAGGGCGAGAACCAAACGCCTCAAGATACACTGACTCATCCTCCAAAGGGTTAAGGGCTGGCCAATTTCCCCTCTGTTTGAGTATTTCTAGGATGTCCGCAAAGGAGACATCCTCAGAGGGGGAACAGGGGGACCCTTCGGATTCCTCCAAGTCAGTGTCAGAGGTGATAGACTCAGGGGAGTCAATGTGCTTCCTCTTGCACTGCCTCTTCCTAGGGGGATCTCCTGCAGTGTCAGGAGAGACCTCGGAAGAGGAGGAAATTCCCAATGGGGAAACTTGAGGAGTTGGTTCTCTAAGGTGTGAGACAATGGGGTGAGCAGAAATCTCCGCAGGCACTGTAGTAGGAGGAGCTGAGGGAACCGACTGCGGGGCAGAACCCGGTTCTAGCACGCTCCGCATGACCTCGAAGGCATCCCTGTCAGGCAAGGTCCGAGGCCCTCGCTCCGAAGAGACAAGGACCCCTCCCGGCACCGACAGAGACGGCTCCGAAGCTGATGTCGGAGCCGAACTCACTGGCAAGCCGGAGAGGGAGAGCGGGGTCGGACAAGGGTCCGATGCCACTCGTCCCCTCGGAGCCGACGAGGGAAGCCCGGCGCCGAGATCCCTCCAAAGAAGAGACCGGAGCAGACGACGGAGCCGAAAAAGATGGTATCGGATCCGACGCACCGACAGTGATGGCTCCAACAAGCCCTGGCTCCGAACTCGAAGGAGTCGGAGGAGGAATGTAATGAGGGACGGGAATAGCCAACGACTGATGAGTCGGGCTATGGAGCATTTGGGTCAGTGCCTCGGACTTAAGAAGTCTATTCACCACCCTCTGCAAATCATGGTCTGACAACCTGGAAGACCGAGAGGAATGTGATTTGTGACTCCGCTCCGAAAGTAGAGGAGATCCTGGTGCCGAGTGTACAGAACCAATTGAGGGGGACCTGGATCTCTTTCTGTGAAATGGCTCCGATAATGGTATCGGAGCCGATGGGGACTTACTAGCTTCGGCTCCAGCCGGAGCCGAAGTAATAGTAAGAGTAGATCCTATAGAAGGGGATCTCGATCTCTTTTTAGAATGTGGCTCTGATAGTATCGGAGCCGATGAAGACTTAACAGCCTCGCCTCCAGCCGGAGCCGAGGTAATAGTTTGAGGCCCAAAAACATCGGCTCCGGCCGGAGCCGATGTCAGAGCCTGCTTCGACATTACTACAGTTGACTCAGGAGCAGGAGTCGACTGTTTTGAAGCCTTCGAAGGTTTTCCCGAACTAGACTGAGTCGGGGGGCCTTCAGGCTTTAACAAACCCCTTAGAATGAGTTTGTTCTTGCGCTCCTGCAGGACTCGAGGGCTGAAACCATGGCAGACAGCACATGAGTCCTGCAGGTGCACAACAGGCAATACACACAAGAAGTGTGACCGTCTGTCAGAGACATTTTCTGACAGCACGAGTCACACTTCTTGAAGCCTGAGACCTTTTCCTTAGACATTGTATGGAAAGTGCCTGACAACAGCAAAAATACCACAGACACACCCTGTATAAAAAGTTATTTTAAATTTAGCTAACAATCAAGTATTAACTAAAGGCTAAAAGCCACAGACACACACACACAAGCCCTTACTGACAAAAAGAAAACTAAACTAGTCACTGAAGGACTGGGGGAAGGGAAGGGCCGAAGGCCTACAAGATAAGGGGAGAAGGTAAAGGACTCGACAAAAAGGGGTCGAGAGATCTAAATTTAAATTAAACTAAAAGGGCTAAGATATGAACAACAAAAAGGGGGTTTTAGAAGTACCTGAAAGGTAAAAGTTAAACTAACCTGCCTGAGCCGGTAGAAGAGCACCTCGTCAGCTATAGCGGCAAACGAGATCTGAGTAGTTACCGCCTAGCATTGTGGGATATAGGGGAGCCTCGAGCCGGTGGAATTAGCTCTCGAGCTTTTAGTATTGGCCGAGTCGGAGCCGAGGATCGGCTCCGAACCCATCCAGCAAGAATGAAGGCGAGATTGACAACTTAACATTGTCCAGTATCCATTTGTCTGTTGTGACAATATGCCAATTGCTTGCAAATAATGCTAGTTTTCCTCCCAAAGGTGCTGTCAGCTGAGACTTGCTTGGCATGGAAATGAGGGAGTCATTGGGTTTGCTTCTTGTATTGTTGTGCACTGTCTTCACCACCTCTTGGTGCTGGAGATTGCCACTGTCTGCCTCTATATGATCCTTGTGATTGCCCTCTGCCCCTTGTGCGTCTGTATCTACCTCTTTGGGGCTTGTCAGTGGCTGGAAAGGACCAGTTTTTTGAAGGCCAATTTCTGCTAAAACGTGGTGGTTGGACCTGTAAGAAAGCCTTGACAGTTTGCATAGATTTGGCTTTTTCTTCCATTTTCCGTAGTATGTCCTCAGCATTAGTACCAAATAATACATCCTTTTGTAAAGGAGCATCAAGAAGTTTAGCTTTCACATGATCAGGTAAATTTTGTTCCCTAAGCCAGGCATGCCTGCGGATGACTGATCCTGTGGCAGCCGCTCTACTGGAAGCCTCTAGGGCATCATAACCACATTGTAAGGTGTGTTTACCCACTTGCTCCGCACTGTGCATCATATCCTGTAACTCTTTTAAATCTGGTTGTTCAGGTTGAGACATTTTGTTCCTTAATTGTGATAACAGGTACTGTTAATATTTAATCATATGAAACTGACAGTTTAAGGCCCTCATGGCTAGGGTGGCCGAGGTATATACCTTTTTACCCCACCTTTCTAGAGATCTGGATTCCCTTTCTGCAGGAGTGGATTCTTGGCAGTGGAGGCCTTTAATCCCTTGGGGCCTTGTGAAATGGTTTCAGGGTCAGCATTATGGCCTTTGTAGAGAAATTGGTGAGAGCTGGGTACTCTGTAATACCTATCAGGTTTTACTGGTGCAGGAGGCAGAGAATCAGGGTTAAGGCAAGCCTCCGAATAGACATCATCCAGTACATCCAAAACAGGGGGTATAGCCAGAGGTCTGTGCTGAGGTAACCAAAGAAATTCCCTAAGTCTTTTCTTGGAATCTGAAAAGTCTTGGCCCTCCCAATGGAAGTGTTCCCTCAAAGTGTGCAAGGTTTCCCCAAAAGAAAAATCCTCAGGAGGGGATACAGAAGGAATGGACTGTTCTGCATCCAAGTCCTCAAAAGGGGAGTAAGAGTGTTCCTCTGCATCAGAATGTTCTGATAAAATGGATCCCTGATCAGAAGAGGGAGATTCTTCCTCCACTCTGGGTCTCTTGTCAGGAGGGGGCTGAGAACCTCTGATAAGAGTAATTAAATCCTCAGCCATTTTAAGCATCTGTTTCTTAGGCATGGGTCCAGGAGATGGGCCCTGTGCAACAGGCCTCGTGGGATGCCTGGCTGCTTTGGATTTAGTAAAAGCCTTTATTGAAAAAGAAGATGAGGGCCTAAATACACCATGGGTGGAGGTGGACCTGTCCACATTAGTAGGCTCAACATTGGCAGGGGCTTCGGTTGTAGTCTGGGAAAGGACCGAGGACCCAGCGGTCTCGGGTACAGAGAACACCGCCAAAGGAGTGTCGTCGGTAGTCAGGGACTGCAAAGGCGTCTCGCTGAGAACCGGACCACGTGTAGCCTGTTTTGGCGTGGTGTCGGCGGGAACCGCGGGTTTCGCGTGTCAGTCCTTTTCCTTGCGTTTTTTGGACAAAACGGTAGTCGGAGTGTCCGACGACATCTTATAATCAAAAGCTTTACCAAAGTAGTGTTGGGCGAACTCCGCCCGACGCTTGATAGTGCGTTTATTGAAGGTAGCGCAAAAGCGACAGCCCGAGATGTCGTGGTCTGGGCCCAAACAAGGTATGCAACGGGAATGGAAATCCTTATGCGGTATTTGCTTCCCACAAGAAATACAATTATTAACTTTTTCTGACATCGGTCTGAGGCAAGAAAAGTTTCCCCAACGGGGTACTTAGCTTTAAAGAAGACTTCGGTTGCAATTTTTTCGTAATTCAGGAGCTGGCCGACCGGCACTTGCGAACTGCTTCTGCTTCGGGCACTGCGCGGCAAAAAAGACTGAAGAACATGGCGTCGGCTGTGTCTTATATACTCAGGCCTTACTGACGTCAGAAGAGTAAGCGACGACAACCGACGCCGGACCAAGACTTTGGAATTCGGCCGACCGAGGGACCGCCTGACGGCTGAAAACCCATCTGTGATTACTGCAGCTGTATGCACGATGAACATCTATGTTTTGTAAAAAATTATTCTCTTGGAGCTTTTCTCACTGGGCCTCTACTGAAAATGGACTTGTAATCCAGTTGGACTCTCCCGGTCAACAAATGTAAACTAAAATAAATAAATGTACTCATGACTGAGTCAGTAGCAGTAGCCTTGGACTCAGTATCAGTTGCATCATAACAACACTTTTAGCCATGTTTAATTACAAAAGAAGTAAATATTAAATAGGCATTCAAATAAATTTTTCATTTTCAGAGGTGAAGGTTAACAGTTAACTTTTTTCATATTCTCAAATGAAAGAAGTAAAAATTTTGATGTGTGAGCCTGGGAGTTTAAAATTCTGAATATTAAAGCGGCAGAAGAATAAACTTGCTTCCCAGACTTGTCAAAAGCTTTCCCTCTTTTTTCAGTGAGAATGGGATTAGCATTAGTAATCTATCAGAAGCAATTCTGGATAGAGAGGTCATAGAAGATACTATTTTGGCTCTAGAAAACAAATTTTTGTGAATCTGAGGTACCCCGTATAATCTATCAGACTTACACACACACACACACACACACACACACACACACACACACACACACACACACACACACATATATATATATATATATATATATATATATATATATATATATATATATACATCTACATACATATATAAAATTAGAAAAAAGACCCAGCCAAGCTAGAGTCTTCACAGCATGAGACATTAAACCTCCTGTACAACATTCCCATGGGATATAGGCAATGGTCCCTTAAGGACATACCATTGTTAGAATAACATGGCTTCTGAATGCTCATGACTTTTTACTTTTTAAATCTTTATGGATACATTCAAGCCAATAAAACCAAGCCCCATTGGCTGTAGATATGCCATGTTTCAGTTTTTTTTATAAGTGGATTGTCTGGCCATACTTTAGAAACACAGTGGTTAAAATCGAGCCTAACGGCCACAAACATTAGGGTGCTTGCAAAATTTCCCAAATAACATCCAAACCAATAGGTAAAAAGACAAAATAATAATTATGGCAAGGAACCAGCACAGGACTGACACACTAAAAACTAAACTAATAGAAGCACTGTACCTCAACGACTTCTCAGAAAAAGCATTAATAAACGTTGCACTAGACTACACAAACTTTCAGAGTAAGCACTTTCTTCGACTAAGATTGACTTCGTCAAACTAAGTAAAACACATTCTTGACATTGATTAAATACTGAACAATGTTGTGACATCCTAATTAACCAATCAAAATTATTATATATATTATTTCTCTTCAAAATACATCAAAAATATATATTATGTAAAAAATAAGAAGTTATGTACTCACCATAACGTTTCATCTGAGTAGGTGGCTTCATTTGTCTGCAACCTGTGGGTCTTGGATCTGATATCGGATCCGAGCCGGCAACTATTTATACAGCTATGGATCCGAGCTCCTAGCTCCTCCCCTCACCCATAATCCCCTGCCAACCCCAAATGACCTCAGATCAAGTTTGCCCTCCTACATATACCTGGAAAGGTATCCCAACAGGAAAAGGCAGGATAATACAACAAAACTAACTCTTCTGAAGGCCAGGGGGAAGGAGGGGGGATGGTTGCAGACAAATGAAGCCACCTACTCAGATGGAACGTTATGGTGAGTACATAACTTCTTAATCTGGAGTAGAGACTTCATTTGTCAGCAACCTGTGGGACAGAGTCCCCAGCTACCTGAATCTTGGGCGATCATCATGGAAGGATGTTCCGGAGCACTGCGGAGCCAAAGGATGCTCTCCCTCTGGAAATGACATCCAGTTTGTAGTGGTTGATAAAGGTATGAGATGAGGCCCAAGTGGCTGCCGAGCAAATATCATCCAAGGGAACTCTAGATCTAAAGGCAGCAGAAGTAGATATGGAGCGAGTGGAATGTGCACGGACTCCTTGAGGTGCGGGCCTCCCAGAAGCTTCATAAGCTAGAATAATACATTGGGAAATCCAGCGTGATAAGGTGACCTTCGAAATGGCTTTACCCAAACTGAATTTGGCAAAGGAAATGAACAGCTGATCGGATTGTCTGTGACCAGCAGTCCTATGAATATAGAAACGCAGCTGCCTGTGCACATCTAAAGAATGCAGCTTGTACTCTCCTTTATTTTGATAATTAGGGAAGAAAACTGGTAGGTTAATGAACTGATTGATATTGGTTTCTGAGGCCAACTTGGGTAGGAAGGAGGGATTGGTCCTGAGGTACACTCTATCCTGATGAAAAACCAAGTAAGGGGGTTTTACGGAAAGAGCTTGAAGTTCCGAAACTCTTTTCGCTGAAGTGATGGCTACCAGGAATGCTGTTTTCCAAGACAGGTATTTAAGATCGGCCGAGGCAGCTGGTTCAAAGGGAGAAGCAGTCAAGGCTTGATGAACTAGTGATAGATCCCAAGGGGGTATGGCTTCTTTGATACGGGGTCTGAGCAGAAAAGTACCTTTGAGGAAGGTTTTACATAGTTTAGCTGACATCAAAGGACCTGTCTCATGTCCTACATGGTAATGGGAGATGGCTGCCAATTGTACCTTGACTGTCGAACAGCTAGCCCTTTGCTGAAAAAGTCCGGTGATGAAGTCCAAAACGGACGTTAACGGAGCAGTGAAGGGGTCCAAATTATGATGTTCCGCCCAGACGGAAATGCGCCTCCATTTACTGCGGTAAACTTTCCTGGTGGAAGGTTTATGCGCTGCCACCAAGATGGCTTTGACTGGTGAAGAGATGCCGGGAGTCCTGATTAAGAGTGGAACTGGAGCAGCCAAGCTGTCAGCTTCAGGTTGTCCAGATTCGGGGTCGGTAAGTCTGATGGATAGGATATTAGATCCGGGCTGGGATCCAGAATCCAGGGAGGATTCACCAAGTGAGACCACAGGTAAGGAAACCAAGTTTGCCTAGGCCAGAATGGGGCAATGAGGATTATTCTGCTCCCCAACCGAGAGGCTTTCTGTAAGAGCTTTAGCATCAGGGGTAGAGGAGGATAGGCATAAAGTAGACCGGGCAGCCAAGCATGCACTAGAGCGTCTCTCAGGACTTCCCCTGGTGGGGGAATCAGGGCGAAGAAGCTGTCACATTTCGTATTTGAGGGAGAGGCAAAGAGATCGCAGCAGGGTTGCCCCCATTTTGCAAATATCCGCTTCGCTACTCGGGAGTTGAGAGACCACTCGTAAGGGGAAAGAATAGTGCGGCTGAGTTTGTCCGCCAGAATGTTGGCCCGTCCCAGAATGTGCGTTGCGATCAGAAAGCGGTTGGTGGAGATCGCCCATTCCCACACCCTCATGGCCTCTCGGCAGAGAGGGTAAGACCTGGTCCCCCCCGTTTGTTGATGTACCAGACAACTGACATGTCCGTCTCTATCGCAATAGTTCCTACAGGAAGAAGGTTCTGAAGTGCTTGCAACGCTAACAGCAACGCCCTCATCTCCAGAACACTGATATGCATGGAGGTCTCTGTGTCGTTCCACGTGCCTTGGACTGTTCTGCCTGAGCAATGCCCCCCCCACCCGTGGCGAGAAGTGTCCGTGGTCACCGTGACGAGAGGAGGTGGAGCGCAGAAGGGTCGGCCTGTACGGAGGTCTGGGGACTGGAGCCACCATAACAGGGCCCTCCTGCAAACCTTGCTGATAGAGATAGGGTGATTGAGAGGAAGAAGCTGAAAGGACCATTGTACTTGGAGGGTCCACTGTAGTACCCTCATATTTAGACGAGCGCATGGAAGAAGCGTTATTGACGCTGATATGGAGCCCAGTGCCCTCAGGACCAATTCCGCCAGTGGAGCTTCTGATTGGAGGATGGCCCGCACATAAAGTCTCAGATTCTGTAGTCGTTCCGAAGTGAGGTAGGCTCGCAGACTTCTCGTATCCAATCTGGCCCCTATGAACTCTATCACTTGTGTCAGAGCAAGGGAGGATTTGTCCGTATTTATCGTGATGCCTAACTGGGGGGCTAGGTGGAGGAAAACGTCTCTGGCTGAGCAGAGTACATAGGCGGAGAAAAAAGTCTCTGGCTGAGCAGAATAGATGCCTTGTTGGGGCGGTCAGGAGCCAGTCGTCCAGGTACGGGAAGACCTGCATTCCCTGGAGTCTCAGGTGGGCCGCTATGACTACTAAAACTTTGGTGAACACCCTGGGGGCTGTGGTGAGGCCAAAGGGAAGGACCCTGAACTGATAGTGGCTGGCTCCCAGCCGGAAGCGGAGAAACCTCCTGGATCGTCTGTCCATTAAAATGTGGTAGTACGCATCCTTGAGGTCTATTGAGCACATCCAGTCGTTCTCCCACAAGAGGGGGAGAATGGATTGAAGAGTGACCATTTGGAATTTCTCCTTGGTTACCGACAGGTTCAAGAGGGAAAGGTCTAGAATTGGTCTCAAATCCCCTGTCTTTTTGGCACTAGAAAGAACCTGGAGTAAAACCCTAATCCGAGCTGGTCTGGGGGGATGGGTTGGATGGCTCTTTTTTCTAGCAGCTGCTGGATTTCTGCAGCTGCAGCCTCCCTCTGACCGGGTGGTACATCGGGGAGGTTCCTGAGTCTGGGGACATGTTGCATTGGAATTTTGTAACCTCTGGATATAATCCGAAGCACCCAGCGGTCTGACGTGATGGACTCCCATGCCGCCAGATGCCTCGAGAAGCGGCCCCCGACTGCCTCCAGAGTGGAGCAGTCGGGCAACCCTTCAGGGCTATTGCGTGGGCCGATCAGAGAAAGATTCTCTGGACCCAAAGCTTCTCGGGGCCCCTCTGCCTCTAGGGCGGCATCCTCCCTGTCCTCCTCTGCTACGGAAGTACTGGTTGTCCGGAGCAGCTTGGGAATGTTGCGATTTCCGGAACCACATCTTCTTCTGTCCCTTTTGGTTCTTGGAGAAGGACCTCTAGTGAGCAGAGAAGCGGACTCCGATGGCAGACAACGTCTTCCCGTCCTTCTCGCTCTGGACAAGTGTCTCGCGAATGTTCTTGCCAAACAAGGCAAAACCATCAAAGGGGGCATTCGCAAAGGACGCCTTAAAGGGCTCCGCGAAGTCACAATGTTGGAGCCAGGCCTGGCGTCTCATAACTAGGCCCGCTCTGCTAGCTCTAGTGGCTCCCTCAGTGGCGTGGGACAACAGCCGCATAGAGGTATTGGAAATAGATCTTAGAGTGGCCATACGAGTGGAGTATAACTGCTTGTCCTCCGCCGACATGGACTCTGAGGGGGAAGCAGCGTATTCTTTAATAAGATCTCGCTGCATCCTGATGACATGTGCCATGTAGTTCAGGGACCTTACTGAGAAGGTCGCTGAACTAAATACCCACTTCCCAAGGTGATCCATCGAACGGGACTCCTTGCTTGGTGGACAGACCGAGGGGCTCTCCTGAGCTAGTTCCCTCTTAGTGGCTGCCGCCATCAACATGGCATCTACGGGGGGACCCTTGCTCCAGTGGGACCGGTCTGCGGGGGGAGGGGGGGCTCAAAATCCTATCCGGCATTTAGGGACTGGCTCCACAGTGTCCGGCTCCTTCCACGCCCTGGTGGTAACAAGGTCCACCAGGGGGTCGGCCGGAGGGGACAACCAAGAGGTAGACGGGCCTGCTTCGAATGCCTCCAGAAACACGGACTCGTCGGAGGAAGCCTTGGAGGCAGACCCCCCCCCGATCCTGAGCATTTCCATGATGTCTCCAAAGGAGACATCCTCAGGGGGTGACCTTGGGGAGCCTTCCCCGTCATCCAAGTCCGTGTCCTCTGTTAAGGACTTGGGGGAGTCCATGTGCCTCCTCTTACACTTATGCTTGTGAGGCACTTCCTTGGGGGGGGGGGGGGCTGTCCGAGGAGGTCTCACCAGCAATGTCCTGTTCCAAAGGAACAACCTGGGACATCGAAGCAGGCTGTCCCTGTGGCCGGGTGATGGAAGCCTGATCCAGCAGAGAGGGAGTGCAGGGTGGAGCCAAGACAAGGGCCGGAGGTCTGGATGCTCTCGACAGAGCCCTCTCCACTACATCGAAGGCCAAGGGGGAGCCGCTCTCCCTGGGCTCCGAGAGCTGACTCCCACTCGGATCCAATGAAGGGATCGGAACCGGCGCCGAGACCTTCGGATCCGTGGGACCAGTGTGCTCCGACCTGGACGGAGCCGATGGCACACTGAATCCCACGGATCCGAAGCTCGGGCCACGGCTCCTAGAGGTCGGATCCGACGATGGAACCGACAGACTCGAGGGCAGGGTCGGATCCGAAGTACCCAGTACTGTTGGCGCCGACCCACCCCCGGCTCCAACGCTGCCCGACTCTAAGCGCTCCGAACCCGGGAAGCGGGTCGGAGAAGGAGCTATCGGAGCAAAAAAGGGTGTCGAGCTCCCCCCCCCGAAGGGGGGGAGGCAGGAGCACTCCCATCTGCAGCTGGGCTGGTCCAAGTCTGCATCAGACAGGCTGTAGGTCGATCTCGACGAGGCCACCGAGGCAGGCCTGGAATGCCCCCTCGATGACCTCGACGGAGATCGGGTCTCCTCCTCCTCGGGCCCCGGGGAGAAGCAAGGTGATTGGAGCCGAAGAGGAGGAGACCTGGAAGCCATGGAGGGAGAAGCTCGCTTAGCTGGGGGGGCCGAACCGGAGGCCTTGGCCCGCCGCTTGTGGTGCTTCTCCCTCCATTTCTCCCTCCTGGCCTCCCTGTCCTCCGGCGCCTTAGTGGGAGTTTGAATCCCGGCCGGGGGAAGGGGGGCAGGAGTGGCCACCACCACAGGCTGAGGAGGTGCCACGGGAGTAGCGGAGGCTGAAGCCGAATCCGGGGGCAAAAGTCCCGCCAGGACCAGCTTCGACCTCCGCTCATTCAGTGCCCTGGGCTGCACAAATGGTACATCCCAAGGACAGGTGTTCAACCCCAAGGCACCGAACACACCGAGTGTGGCCATCTGCCGGAGAGAGCTTATGTCCACACTCGGTGCACTTAGAAAAAAATAGGTTTTGGGGCCTCTGCCATACCCAAAACTAAATAAAAGCTACACAAACACACTAGGCCCCAAACGCAAGCACACACAAGCACACTCTAACGACCAGCGAGGGGAGGGTAAACACTAAAAATTTAGAAATTAACTGACTAAAGGGAAACCTAACACACACACACACTGATTAAACTACTGAAAAAGTAGGCTGATTAGACCAAAAAGTCACTTATCTCAAAAAATTGTCAGGAGCTCGAAATCCAACTGACACACTCAAGAGCGGCAAACTAGATCTGGGGTCATTTGGGGTTGGCAGGGGATTATGGGTGAGGGGAGGAGCTAGGAGCTCGGATCCATAGCTGTATAAATAGTTGCCGGCTCGGATCCGATATCGGATCAAGACCCACAGGTTGCTGACAAATGAAGTCCCTACTCCAGATCTAGTATATAAATATGACATTTCTTATTGACATTAAATATTTACTAAATATAAAAACAATATCAACACTTCTTACTCTCCTGCTGCTCTGAGCAATTAATACCATGTTATTCTTTGCAGCTGATAAAAATAAGGCTAATTCTAAATTGAAAAATTGTTCCTCTTCTTTAGGTTCCTTTTTATGTTCTGATACCACTACTGAATAATATTTAAATATGGATAATGATCCAGAGTTTTTAGCTTATTTCCTCATGTAGTATTCAAACAAGCGGGACATAAAACTGCACAAAACAAACAAATTATGAAAGTTTTCAACAACTGCTATAGCAGCAAATCAGCAAGAATTGGCAGTTACCCAGTCCAATGAAGTTTTACATGCAAATCAATTTGATGTATTCAATAAAAGGTTTAAACTAACTGCCTAATTGTTTCATGTCCCAGTTGCAAATTGTTCTAGATTTAAAATTATTTACTGCACGTTTCAATTTATAATACTGTTTTCACAATAAACTGGGCAAAGTATATTTTTAAGATATCTTTATTTCAGCCACCCTATCATCCAGTGGTTAAAATGTATGAACAGCAAGCGATTAACAAGTTATACTAGAATAAAGGTTACCAATTTAAAAAGTTTTGGCACAATTTAACTGAACTGGAGTAGAAGACCTTCCACACCCTTAGCAGTAATCACAAGGTGTGTATTACTAAAAATGATGGGGGGGGGCTAAGGCTGTTTGTGGGTAAGAATGACTGCCTTTGAGGCTAATAGATAACAGTCAAATGCAATTTTTTTCTTTTTCTTCCTCACATTTAACTACCAGCTCCTCTACTCATTCATTGGGTATACAAGTCCCACCTTTAACCTCTCTTGGATCACCCCACCACATCAAGGGGAGGTAAGGAGATAAAGGACACTAGTGCAACTTCACACTGTTATCAGGGAGTGTGCACTAACTCCAACCTCTTCATGGCAGCATTGCTAACTTTGTGATTGCTGCCCTTAGACCATGCATGTATGCTGCTGCTCATGTGCAACCTCTCAATTAAGAATCTCATTGTTTATGCAGCATGGAGCTTGCCAGGCTCATAGTGTGCTTATTGTAGTAAGTCTAGGATGCCTCTCTTCCCCTAGGACGGGCGAGTTAACATTGGCACTCACTCCCATCCTCTCTCTAGCCCCTACAGTGTCCATGCCATTAATCAAACACGGAAAGTGTGGGGTGCAGTAAGGGCTTTATCCTTTTATGCCATCCAATGCAATTTTTATCAGTTACTCCTTGACCTCATTCAACATTTCAAGGAAGTGATTGATGGGTTCCCCGAAGAATGCATGGTCCAGGGAGATGATCTTTGAAAATCTGAGAAATTAATTAGCTGTTTCTGATCCTAAATTGCAGCATTCCTCTCTTCTGCCCAAGATTCATAAGCTGATTTAAAAAATAAAACATAAAAAGATTCATAAGCTCAGTAGGCCCACATCTGACCATCTACTGTATCAGGCAGAGGATCCCTCAATTACCCCTTTCTATGTTTTGTTAGGTATGTCTAAACACCTCTCTTGCACCAGGTTCCTGCTGCACTACAGAATATAATGCAGTCTCTTGTCCTACAGCTGGACAATATAACACAGTGTGATATACCACCAAAGCCATTTTGCCATCAAGAGAAATTAATAAGAATGTATACAACAGCACATTTCATATTCTGTGACCATCTGATTACGTGGGTGCACAATTTAATACCTCTTCTGATACTATATCTTGTTGGAGAGAAGTGGGGCAAGCAACACAACATATCTGTGGGACAACCCTCTGTATTAAAATAAGAATGGCTTCTTTCAAGTATTTCAGAAACATGTCCAGTGCCTATATCACAATGTCACCAAGTTATAATTAACAAGAAACAGCAATTACAATGTGTGACCCAGAATCCTGGCTCTTCTGTTAAAACAGTCATGTAATATGGAACTGGCAGTTGTGAAGCAAGACAAAGAAATGCAGTGAAGAATGTAGACGGTAGTGTCAAAAATGGCACCCACCATATCAGTTGCTCTGGAGGGTACTACAGCTATAAAATTAATGACAGTAAGGAAATAACACTACATTGTATAATGTTGTGAAAAATGTAAATATACTTGACCATAAAATGAAATGTCAAACACAATGTTCAAGAAAAAGACTCTACATGCCAGTCTTGAGTTTCATTGCTCTTCATTACTCTCACTTCCTTTATTTTTTGTCTGCTTACGAATTAATTTATTACAAAATGTACACTACTACATGATACTGTAGAGATCTGCTAGATACTAAGATTATATCCCAAAGGAGCCAAAACATTTGTCAATTCATAATCATCTATGTAAACATAGAAGATTCAAAGAAGACATACTAACAAGTGTTTAGTCGTTGTATAGTTTCTAGGTAATGCAATTACTATTCACTTGACTGGGTATCCAAATCCTACTCTTTTTTTTTTTTTTTTCCAAAGGTAGTGACATCCACTTATATGGAAGTGCCATAATGTCATCTATTAATTTATGTGTGTAAAGGCTGAAACTACATTAATAACTCATCACCAGCCATTCCATTGACAGAGACATTTTCACCATTTGATCCTTTTTCCCTGTTTTTTTTTTTTTATTATTGTTAACACTTGTCCTGAAAATGACACATTCTAGAAGCCTTGCAATTACCAAGTGGTTTTATTGGGTGTGCAAAATTCAGTAGCCTGCTAATCTTTTGTGCATGTTACGAATCAAAACTTAAACATTATTGAACTTAACTACATTCTGTGTATACTTGGTCATCTCTTAAGAGGTCCCTTGTACCATCTCTTCTATTATTTTAGCCCATAGCTACTTCTAGCACAAGTACATAGCAACCTGTTACCTGCAAGCTATTTATTGAGCTAGCCAAAAAAGAAGTTATGTACTCACCATAACTTTCCATCTGTGTAGTCCATTTTCATTCTTCCTCAACTCCCCACCCACCGACTATTCTATCCTCAACTTATGAGACAGACTCCCCAGCTACCTTAGATCCTGGGTGGACTCAAGGAAGGAGGTTCCTCAGCACCATTGAACCAAATGATGCTCTATCCCTGGAGACCAGATCCAATTTGTACTGAGAAACAAAGGTATGAGAAGTAGCCTAGGTTGCTGCTGCACAAATGTCATCCATAGAGGCTCTGGTTTGAAAAACATATGAAGTAGCCTTTGCTCTAGTAGAATGGGCCCAAACGAAAATAATGCAAGTGGTAAGCCAGCTGGACAGGATTACTTTGGTTTAACCAATTTATCATCTGAGAAAGAAACAAATAATTGGTCAGATTTTCTGAAATCCTTGGTTCTATGAAGGTAAAAAATTGTCTTTCAACATCTGATAAATGAAACAAGTATTCACCTTTGTTCACAAATTTTGGAAAAAATACAGGAAAATTAACGGGCTGATTGATATTTACCTCTGATACTACCTTTGGTAAAAAGGTTTGGATTAGTACAGACATATACTCTGTCTTTGTGAAAAATCAAATATGGTGGTTTGGAAGATAAGGCTTGAATTTCTGAAATTCTTCTTGCAGAAATTATGGTTACCAAGAAGCTAGTCTTCCAAGAAAGAAATTTGAGATCACACTTAGCTGCTGGTTCATAAGGGGGTGTATAATACCCTGCAGCACCAAATTTAGTTCCCAAGAGGAGTAGGATCTTTATACAAGGGCTTTAAAAGGAGAGTTCCTCTTAAAAATGCTTTGTAGAGTTTATGTGAAGCAACTGAGGAACCTTGGAAACCAATGTGAAAATTGGACATTGCTGCTAACTGGACTTTGATAGTCAAAGAATAGGACCCTTCACTGAAAAGTTGCACTAAAAAATTAAGAATATCATGAAGGGAGAAGGGATCAATATAAGTCTGTAATGCCCAGTGAACAAATCTTTTCCATTTACTAGAATAAACCTTACATGTAGATGGTCTATGAGCAGACAGAAGTATATGTCAGACTGGAAAGGAGAGCATAGATAGTCTGGCTATTAATGGATTTGGAGAAACCAGGCCATCAGCTTAAGATTGGGTATGTCTGGGTGGATTATGCCTGTCAGGTGCAGTTGAATCCAGAATCCACGGTCAGTGAAGTGAGGCCAACCAAATCTGTCGAGGCCAATATGGTGCAATGAGGAGTACTTTGCTCTTCATGTGGCCACTTTATGTAGAAACTTTGTGATTAATGGAGTTAGGGGAAAGGCATAAAGGGGACTGGGGGCCAATTGTGAAGAAGAGCATTCCTCAGTGACTCCTCACTTGGGGGTATCAGGGTGAAGTAGTTGCTGCACTTGTTTAGGGGAGAGGTCAAAAGGTCATAGCAAGGTTGACCCCATCTTTGAAATATCCTTTCCGTCAAATTCTAACTTGAGGGACCATTCCTGGGGTAAAAGAATGCACCTGCTCAGCTTGTCTGCTCCCACATGGGACTTCATTGGAATATTCATTGCTATGAGAAAGTGGTTGGAAGCAGTTGCCCACTGCCACACTTTGAGAGTTTCTCAACACAAGGGGTAGGATCTGGTTTCTCCTTGTTTGTTGATATACCAGACTACTGACATGGCTGATTAAACTGCAATTGTTCCTACAGGAAGAGCATCTTGGACAGCCTACAATGTTAAAAGCACTGCTCTCATCTCTAGAACATTGATATCCAAATTGTCCTCTGTGGGGGACCAAGAGCCTTGGACTGTTTTTCCCAGAAAATGCCTCCCTCGCCCCAGCTGGGAAGCGTCCATGGTAACTGTGACCTTGGGCTGGGGAACAACAAATGGGCGACCTTGTAGTATCTGATCAGAATGAATCCACCATTTGAGATCTCTTTTACAAATATTTGTGATATTTATTTGAGTCAACATTGGTTGCTGAAGGATAGACCATTGTGCTAATAACAGTCACTGCAGAATTCTTACATGAAATCTGGCCAGAGGAACTAACGTTATTGCCACCGCCATGGAAGCTAAAGCCTGAAGACTCAGCTGAGTTGAGATTTTGCTGCTGCACATTATCCCTGTAACTTGCAACCTGATTTTCTCCATCTCTGAAGGAGGGAGTGAGGCTATTGTCTCTTTTGTGTTGAGAATTGCTCCTGTAAAGTTTAAACTTTGACTAGCCTCTAGATATGATTTCTCATAGTTTATACTTTTCCCTAGATGGAAACATGTCTGGAGAATGTTGCGTCTTGCTTTTAATAGTTGATGCCTGATCAGGGCGGAAATGAGCCAGTCTAGATATGGAAACACCTGGAAACCATGCAGTCTCAAGTGATCTACCACTACTGCCATGCACCTGGAAACACAAGTACCTCCTGGAAAGATTTTTCATTTTTATGTGATAATACTCGTCCTGAAGGTCTATCAAGCACATCCAGTTCTCCTTTTCTAGAAACTGAAGAATGTACTGAATCATGACTATCCGTATCCTGTTTTGTCAAACTGATTTGTTCAGGTTGCTGAGATCCAACATTGGTCTCCAGTCCCCTATTTTCTTTGGCACTAAAAAGAATCTTGAATAAGTTCTGGATCCTTTCTGGTCTGGTGGGACTTCTTGGATGACTCATTTTTCTAGCAGCTTTTGCACCCGAATAGCTGCTTGTTCCCTCCGACTGGTTGGAGCATCAGGGATTTTTTTTGCATCAGGGAGGAGGAAGGAAAAAGGGTATTATATAGCCTGTGGAAATGATCCTCTGCACCCAGATATCCAATGTTATTTCCAGCTAGGCTCTCCGTGCAGGGATAGTTGACCCCCGATTGTGTCCAGAGCAAGGCAATCGGGTCTCTGTTCAGGAATGCTGGAAGGGCCTGCCATAGAAGGAATCTCTGGACCCTTGGTTTTGTGGGCCTCCTCTGCCACATGGATGGATTCTACCATTGGAGTTCCCCCCTCTGCCCCTGGAGGAACTATTGCCACGTGTGTCTTGAAAAGACCCTTGGGGTTTTCTGAACCACATTTTCCCACTACTTCGCTGATTCCTTGAGAAGGATCACTGAGGAGTGGAGAAATGTATTCCCATGGCAGAAAAGGTCTTCCCATCTTTCTCACTCCTGGACAATGTGTCTATTACCTTGGGGCCAAATAAGGATGTGCTGTCAAAAGGAGCATTGACGAACGTAGACTTGAAAGGCTCCACAAAGTCACACAAGCGGATCCAGGTGTGCCTCCTGATGGCAATGCCTGAACCCGCTGTTCTACACATTCCTTTGGGTACATGTGAAATGAGCCTCATGGAAAAGTTAGAAATAGACTGGAGGGTAGCCATACAGATCCTGCTAGGGCATGTGAAAGCTCTTTAATCAGATCCTTCTGTAACCTAGTGAAATGTGCCAGGTATTTCAGGAACTGTAAGGAGAAGGTCACTGAAGCATAGACATGCTTCCCAAATATATCCATCACCTGAGACTCCTTGTTTGGGGATGGATAGAGGAACTTTCCTCAGCTAGTTTCTTTACGGCCGCCTCCACGACCTTGGCATCCACAGGGACACCTTTTGTCTAGAACTGTTTATCCTCAGGAGTGATAATTATTTTATCTGGTCTCCAGGGAATCGGCTCAATAGTGTCGGGGGGGGGGGGCCTTCCATGTCCGCCAAGAGATCAATGTAATGAGCTCGTCAGCAGCTGGAGTCACCCAGGAGGTAGATAGGTGGGTACCAAAAGAATCCAGGTACACTGACTCCTCAGATGAAGGATTGTTGGGCTTCCAATCACCTCTCTGTTTTAGGATTTCCAAGATGTCTCTAAAGGAGACATCTTCAGGAGGTGACCTTGGGGACTCTTAGCCCTCATTGAAGTCTATGTCTTTGGTGAGGGATTCCAACGGGAAATCCAAGTGGTTCCTCTTGCACAACTTCTTCTTAGGGACCTCCTCAGTGGGATGCTCTGGGGAGGTATCAGAAGAAATGGGAATGCCATGTTGGGAAGCCTGGGGTTTCGGTACTTGTTGTCACTGTAAAGAAAATGGTTCAGCCCCTGTACGCAGAGATGACAGGGTTGGGGGCTGAGGATCTCAGGAGGTAGGGACCATCTGAGCTGCTTAAGCAAACATGGCTCTCTCCAAAACCTCAAAGGCTGACCTCCCTTGACAGGGACAGGACTCTGGATCTAAGAAGCAAGCCTCTGGATCCTAGCCCCTCCCTGCTCCAAGGAAAATCCTCCTGAGGCAGTTGTTGGAGCCAAGCTCACATGAGCCAAAGCCCCAGGTGCAGTGACAGCTCAAAACGTTTTGAAGTAGATCTTAACTCCTCAGAGCTGACTAGGCAGTTATGGCTCCGAGAGGTCTATGGCTCCAACTAAACCAAAAAGCTCAGAACAAACGATGGATCCGATGATAAAGTCATCTTCGGATCCGAAGCAGATAAAGCTGGGTGGCTCAGATCCAGGAACTCTGAAGCTTCGAAAGAAGTCAGAGGAGGATGTAAAGGAGGGGTTGTCGAAGTACAGAACTCATGACCTGAATGGGAAGGAGCCAAGGACACAGTACAGTTTTGTACCTACTATAAATGTAGATGTTCGAGTGCTAATACAGCTGCAATCATAACAGATGGGTTCTCCTGCCGTCAGGCGGGTCCTCAGTCGGCCGAATTCCAAAGTCTAGGTCCGGCGTCGGTTGTCGTCGCTTCTTCCCTGACGTCAGTGCGACAGGGGTATAAAAGAACCAGCCGACGCCATTTTCTTCAGTTTTTCTTGCCCCAGATGTCAGGTGCCCCCAGAATGAAGGCAATACATAAATTTGTGTAATAAAGCAATGCCATATAATCAAAATACAGTAGTGCAAGCAAATACATCAAGAATGAATACCCCAATCAGGTTGCATGAGGAGATGTTAGCCAATAGGCCTGTCCCAATAGGGGAAGGAGGGAGGGAAACCTGGACTGCAGCTGTATTAGCACTCGAACATCTACATTTATGGTAGGTACAAAACTGTACTATGTTCATCGTGCATACAGCTGCAGTCATAACAGATGGGTAGAATCCCAAAGCTAAGAAAGGGGTGGTAGGCACTAGGTGGAACTAGGAGGAGCCAGAATGCCCTGCAAGACTGCAGTGGCAAAGCCCGCTCTAGATTTGGAGTATAGTGGAAGGTGGTAGTGTTTGGAGAAGGTATGCACAGAACTCCAAGTGGCTGCTTCCAAAATATCTTTGGTAGGAACTCCTCAGAGAAAAGCTGCAGAGGTAGCCGTGGCCCTTGTGGAGTGAGATCTGATGCCTGTAGGTACAGTTTTGCCATGAAAAGAATAGCAAAAGCGTATGCAGTGGGCTATCCATTTTGAGATTGTCTGTTTGGAAATTGGCTTTCCTTGAGCTCCTATAGCATAAGACACAAAGAGCTGTTCTGATTTTCTGAAAGGCTTTGTTCTGTGCAAATAATAACACAGTTGTCTGTGGATGTCCAAGGAATATAGTAATCTCTCCCCTTTGTTTTGAGGATTAGGATAAAAGGTAGGTAAGTGTATAGCCTGATTCAAAGCTACCCTGGATACCACTTTTGGCATAAAGGACGGGTTGGTTCGTAAGGAAACTCTGTCCTGATGGAAGATGATAAAAGGCTGCACAGCCATGAGAGCTTGTAGTTCCGATACCCTACGAGCTGAGGTAATAGCCAGATAGAAAGCTGTTTTCCAGGACAAATATTGCAAATCTGATGAGGCAGCTGGCTCAAAAGGAGGCAAGGTCAGTTTTTCTAGAATGAAATTGAGATCCCAAGCAGGTATTGGTTGTTTCCTTGGGGGTTTTAGATTCTTAGCCCCTCTGAGGAACTGTCTTAAGAGGGGGTGAGAGAATAAGGGTGGATCAGTGTTGTATTCTGCAGAAATGGCTGAGGCATGGATTTTGATGGAGGAGAATGAAAGTCCACTGCTTAGCAGCTCAGCTAGATACTGTAATATTTGAGGTAAGTTCAGTTTTCCAGGATCCTGGCCCTTTTTCTCATTCCAGACACAAAACCGTTTCCATTTTGCTGAGTAAGCTTTTCTAGTAGATGGCCTTCTGGCCTCCAAAATGACATCCTGCACCTCCTTGGAGAGTAGGGTCTGTTGTGATGCTAAGGAATCTTCCATGCGGCTAGATTGAGTGTTTTTAGCTGACTGTGAAGAGTTTTGAAGCTGTGCTGAGTCAGGAGAAGAGGCATTAGAGGCAGGGTCCATGGTGGGGAATGCGTCAGGCTCCTCAGGAGTGGGTACCAGTGTTGTCTTGGCCAGTCTGGAGCAATGAGAATCATCTTTGGTCTGTCTGCTCTGGTTTTTAATAGAACTTTGGGCAGCAGAGGAAGAGGTGGGAAGGCATAAACTGTCCAACTGAAAGAGAGAGCGTCCACTCTCCAGGCCTTTGGATGAAAAATCCTTGAGCAGAATTTTGTCAATTGGTGATTTTTGCGGGAGGCAAAGAGATCTATGTCTGGCCTTCCCCATGCTTGAATTATCTCTGTAAAAACTTGAGGATGCAACTTCCATTCGTGTGGATCTGTCATATTTCTGCTTAGGTTGTCTGCCAGCGTGTTTTCCTTGCCTGGCAAGTACTGTGCTTGTAGTTCGATTTGTAAGTCCAGGGCCATGTTCCAAAGTGACATGGCCAGTCTGCATAGGGGGTAAGAATGGGTTCCTCCCTGTTTGTTTATGTACCACATTACTGTGGTGTTGTCCGTTCTTATCAGTAGTTGACCTGGTTGCAAAAGGTCTTTGAAAGCTATAATAGCATTTATTACTGCTAGCATCTCCTTTTGATTGATGTGAAGGTGCTTTTCTTTTTGGGACCATTTGCCCTGAATGCACCGATCTGTCATGTGCGCCCCCCAGGCGTAGTCCGAGGCGTCTGTTGTGATGACTTGATTTGCTTGAGGCTTGTTGAATGGGAGACCTGTGTTTGTTTGGCATGCTTGAGCCCACCACAGAAATTCCTTTTGAAGACATGGAATTAGTGGTATTAATGTTTCCAAGCTGTGGCTGTGTTGAGACCATAGGTTTTTCAGGTACCATTGAAGTTTCCTCATATGCAGCTTTGCACATGGGATTAGTAAGATGCAAGATGCCATGAATCCCAGAGCCTGCAGGATTTTCCTTGCAGTCAGCCTGGTGCAATTTGCTAGTGTTCTGAAGTATTGAGTTAGTTGCCCCTGCTTCTCTGGCATGAGGAAGGCCATCTGGGTGCTTGTGTCCAAGTTGGCACCCGGGAAAATTATTTTCCGAGAGGGTATTAGCCTTGATTTCTTTTTGTTGACTGTGTATCCCAGAGAATTCAACATTATTACATAAGCCAGATGTTTCAGAAGAATGTGCTTGCTGTCCGCTTGGATCAGGCAGTCGTCCAAATAGGGGTATATTTGTATCCCTTGACAATTACTGATGCCAGGCATTTCGTGAATACTCTGGGTGCAGTAGATAAGCCAAAGGGCAATGCAGAGAATTGATAATGGGTTGAACCTGCAAGAAATCTGAGGTATCTTCTGCAATTTTGTCTGATTGGGACATGCAGGTATGCCTCCTTGAGGTCCAGTGTTACCAGCCAAGACTCCTTGCCCAGCATGGGAAGAAGCTGCTGTAGAGTGAGCATCTTGAATTTTGGTACGAGTAGAAATGTGTTTAGGATGGATAAGTCCAAAATAGGTCTCCAATCTTTTCCCTTCCTTGGTACCAGGAATAGTCTGGAATAAAAACCTTGACCTTGTTCGTGCGTAGGTACCTCTTGAATAGCTTTCATGTCTAAGAGATCTGAAATTTGTCTTTGTGCCTCTGCCCTTTGATTGTGTGGCAGGTTTGGCATGCCTCTCATTTTGGAAGGGTGTGAAAATGGAATCTGTAGCCTCTGTTTATAATGTCCAGGATCCATTTGTCTTTTGTGACAATATGCCAATTTTTTGAAAATAATGCCAGTTTTCCGCCTAAGGGTGCTGCCATTTAAGTCTTGCTTGGCATGCAAAGGGGAAAGTCATTGGGCTTGCTATCTGAATGGTTGCGAGTTATCCTCACCACCTCTTTGTGTAGGAGCTTGCCATTGTCTGCCTCTAAACGATCCTTGGGATTGCCCTCTGCCCCTCGGGCGCCTGTATCTACCTCTTTGGGGTCTGTCCGTGGCTGGAAAGGACCAATTTTTGGAAGGCCAATTTCTACTGAAACGTGGGGGTTGTACCTCTAGAAAATCTTTCGCTGTTTGCATTGATTTAGCCTTTTCCTCCATTTTCCTTAATACCTCCTCAGCATTAGCACCAAATAATACATCCTTTTGTAGAAGGGCATCTAGTAATTTAGCTTTGACATGATCTGGTAAGGTGTGTTCCTTGAGCCAGGCATGTCTACGTATGACTGATCCTGTAACAGCAGCTCTACATGAGGCCTCTAGAGCATCAAAACCACATTGTAAGGTATGTTTACCCACTTGTTCTGCACTGTACATCAAATCCTGCAACTCCTTCAAGTCTGGTTGTTCAGGTTGTGACATTTTACTTCTCAATTGTGATAACAAAAACTGTTGGTACTTTAGCATATGGAACTGACAGTTTAATGCCCTCATGGTTAAGGTGGCCGAGGTATATACCTTTTTCCCCACCTTTCTAAGGATCTGAAATCTCTCTCGGAAGGTAATGGGTTTTTAGCAGTGGAGGCCTTAATTCCCTTGGGACCCTGTGAGATGGTTTCTGGGTCAGCAGCATGGCTTTTGTATAGAAATTGGTGTGAGTCAGGGACCCTGTAGTACCTGTCAGGCTTGACTGGGGCTGGAGGTAGAGAATCTGTGTTAAGGCAGGCCTCCGAGTACACATCATCTAGTATGTCCAAGACAGGAGGTATAGCCAGGGGCCGGTGCTGAGGTAGCAAGAGAAATTCCCTAAGCCTTTTCTTGGAATCTGAGTAATATTGGCCTTCCCAGTGGAAGTGTTCCCTTAAGGTATGCAAAGTTTCCCCAAATGAGTAATCCTCTGGGGGGGATACAGATGGAATGGACTCCTCTGCATCAGAGTCTTCAAAAGGGGAGAAAGAATGTTCCTGTTCATCAGAGTGCACTGATATAATGGAGCCCTGATCAGAGGAGGGGGATTCTTCCTCCACTCTGGGCCTTTTGTCCGGGGTTGAGAACCCCTGATAAGAGTAATTAAATCCTCAGCCATTTTAAGCATCTGTTTTTTAGGCATGGGGCCTGGAGATGGGCCCTGTGTAGCTTGCCTCTTAGAATGCATGGCTGCTTTAGACTTAGTGAAAGCCTTGATGGAAAAAGAAGAGGAAGGTCTGAAGACACCTTGAGAGAAGGTAGACCTGTCCACAGTTTGAGATTCACCTCCAAGAGTGGCTTCGGTATCTGTAGTCGGGGTGTGGGCCGAGGAGCCTGTGACCTCGGGCATAGGAGACACCGCCAATGAAGTGTCGTCGGTAGTCAGGGGCTGCGTAGGCGCCTCGCTGAGAACCGGACCACGTGTAGTCGGCTTTGGCGTGGTGTCGGTAGAGGCCGCGGACCTCATGTGTCGGTCCTTATCTTTGCGCTTTTTAGACAAAACTGGAGTCGGAGTATCCGACGACATAATATAGTTAAATGTTTTGCCAAAATAATGCTGGGCGAACTCCGCCCGATGCTTAATGGTGCGCTTGTTGAATGTAGCACAAAAACGACAGACCGAGACGTCGTGGTCTGGGCCTAAACAAGGAATACAGAGGGAATGGAAATCCTTATGCGGTATTTGCTTCCCACATGTAATACAATTATTAACTTTGTCTGACATCGGTCTGAAGCAAGAAAAGTTTCCCCAACGGGGTACTTAGCTTTCAAGAAGACTTCGGTTGCAAAATTTTCGTAATTTCAGGAGCTGGCCGACCGGTACTTGCGAACTGCTTCTGCTTCGGGCACCGTGCGGCAAGAAAGACAGAAGAAAATGGCGTCGGCTGGTTCTTTTATACCCCTGTCGCACTGACGTCAGGGAAGAAGGGACGACAACCGACGCCGGACCTACACTTTGGAATTCAGCCGACCGAGGACCCGCCTGATGGCAGGAGAACCCATCTGTTATGACTGCAGCTGTATGCACGATGAACATCCATGGCATATTCTGTGCCCAGAGAATTTTTCTCACCAGTCCCTCCACATCTTCTTCCTAGAAAAATGGGTAGACATCAGAGAGGGAGATTTGGGCCTTTACAGGAAAGGAGAAGGTCCTCTCAACAGAACCAAGTCCAGGGAAGGAGAGTTTTGGGTCCTTGGTAAAGCAGGCATGCTTGAAGTCAAACTGATGTATGTCTGATCCAGTGAAGATTTGATCTTGTCCGAGGTCTGATCCAATGAAATAAATGGATCTGTATGTTTCTTGGTCTTCACTTTCAGATCCGAGGAGGTCGAAATATCCGAAAGCTTGAGTCTTTTGACTACTGGATCTGACAAAGAAGTCAAAGCAGACAGAAGCCTCTTCTTAGATTTTTCTGACATTTCTGAAGATGAGAAAGGGCTAGAAGATGTATATTTGCCTATTTTTTTGTTTATCTGATGGGGAACCTTCAGATAATGCCTCACTGAGCGCAGATGGAAGAAGACCTTTAAGTATTAGCTTATTTTTGCGTTCAACCAGAGCTCTATATTTGAACGTGTGGCATATACAGCAAACTTCTTGAAGGTGAAGGGGTCCCAAACATTAGACACATATTGTATGCGAGTCAGAATAAAGCATTTTCCTCCGACACTTCTCACACTTTTTAAAGCCAGAGAACTGTTTTTCTTTATCTGCCCATACTGAAAAAATAGTTAAGGCAAAAAAAAAATTAAAAATAGAAAGCTTTTTATATATATATATATATATATATATATATATATATATATATATATATATATATATATATAAAATGGAGAGAGACAGAAAGAGAAGTGATACCGGGGGGGGATACAAACAATGGTAAAAAGGGAAATACACCAAGTGTAAAGGGGAAGAATACTAATGATAGTATTCAGAGGAATTTTAGTACGAAAAACGAAAGGGAATTTATAGCAGGAAAAAGCAGTAGTTTGGCAAGGGGTACAAGCTAAGCTTAAAGATAAATAGAAAATATGCAGAAAAAAGTATTTAAAAGAGAAAATAAGATTACAATTCAAATAATTTCACTTATCTGCTAAAGAGCAACTGGTTAAAACGTCTAACATGGATAGCAGCAAACAGGATCTGGGGTACTTAGGAAAGGTGCACTGTGGATAAAGGAGAACCTTGAGAGTTTTTGGTTACCATGAGCTATTGTAACAGTCGAGTCAGATCCGAGGGATTGGATCCGAACCCATAAGTTGAGGATAGAATGAAAAGTGACATCAGATCCCTTGTTGCTCAGTGCCCTTAAATTTTAGCTGAACGTCTGGTGTGTCTCCATTTACTGAATTTCTCGGAAAGACTAGTCCATTCCCATTGTAAACTCAGGGTCTCTGTTTCTTCAGTTCTGCTCCCTGCATAGTTTCATGGAAGCTAAACTTCTGAATGGCACTTTCTGTTATGGTCTTCTTTGCTCCTCTCTTCCATTGACAATACAGTAACTTTAAAAGATTTGTGAAGTGAACCTGATTCCTAATCAGTTTATCAAACTGCATTTCAGTGGGAACATATAAACCCTACTACTCATACAGGAGAAGATTAATGTTGGACTTTTACAGCCTCTTGGCATTTTATTCTTTTTGAATATCTGACAGTGCAATGGTTAGCTTTAAACACTGGAGGGCAACTACTACAGTTTCCACTGTGATTTAACAGTAACAGGAAAACAAGTTGTTAAATGAGTTTTGTGGCCACAGAAACTCACAGATTATGCGGATAAAAAAGCGGTTATATGCTCCAGAAGGTACCAGCCTGCCCTTTAGCTTGTTCACTAAAAATAATTGTGAAAATGAGTTGCAGGTGTAATGGCAAGCATTATTCTCATCACTATATAGACACGAGGGAAAAAAAGAAGTTATGTACCTACCATAACGTTCCATGTTAGTTGTCTTCATCTCACCTTCCTTCTTGCTGTTTGGGTTCGGAGCCAATCCTCGGCTCCAACTCGGCCATCTTTTATAGCTCGAGAGCTGTTTACTGGCTCGAGGCTACCCCTTATCCCAGAATGGCCAGCGTCAGCTACCCAGATCTCGTTTGTGATAGCGCACACTAGACATTAGTAGAGTAACCAGTTACTAAAACTGGTTGTCCAATACATCTAAACAAGGAAAGAGTTATAAATTTACCTGGCATGTGAAGTAATAAATGATGCTCAGCCAGTGAAAACAAAAGGGAACTCCTCACAATCCTCTAGGAAGGGGGAAGGAAGGAGGTACGCAAGAAGGAAGGCGAGATGAAGACAATTAACATGGAACGTTATGGTAGGTACATAACTTCTTTATGTTAAGTTGTCTATCTTGCCTTCGTTCTTGCTGTTTGGGACAGCGTCAATAGCACCTAAAATCCCAGGTGGCTCATTGGAACAAACTCTTCAGAACAGTAGAACCAAAGGAAGCTCTGCTCCGGGAGACCATATCTACCTTGTAATGAGAGATAAAAGTGTGGGGGTTTGCCCAAGTGGCAGCTGCACAGATTGAGTCTATGGGCAACCTAGACTGAAACGCTACAGAGGTGGCTAATGCTCTAGTGAAATGACCTTTTGGTTTAGCTGGTAGCTCTTTATTTCGTAATTGATAAATAAAGGCAATAGTATCAGATAACCATCTGGATAAGGTCACTTTAAAAACTGGAAGACCTTGTTTGTTGAAAGCATAAGAAAGAAATAACTGGTCTGACTTTCTTAGCTCCTTAGTTCTATGGAGGTAAAAACGCAATTGTCTGTGTACATCCAATTGGTGGAGCTTGTATTCTGCCTTGTTGTTGTGATTAGGAAAGAAAACTGGGAGATCTATGGATTGATTTAAATTGTTCTCTCGGCAGACTTTAGGAATAAAGGATGGATTGGTCCTCAGAGAAACTCTGTACTTGTTAAACACCAGGTAAGGAGGACGAACACATAGTGCTTAAAGTTCTGAGACACGTCTAGCTGAAGTGATAGCAACCAAAAAAAGTGTCTTCCAAGAAAGAAATTTTAAAGGACACGATGCTGCCGGTTCAAAGGGAGGCAATATTAAGGAGGCTAAAACTAAATTGAGATCCCAAGGAGGGGGAGGATCTCTAACTGGGGGTCTAAGAAGAGATGTTCCTTTCATAAAGGCTTTGCAGAGCTTATAAGACATTATGCTCGAATTAAACGTACCGATATGAAAATTAGAAATGGCAGCTAGTTGTACTCTGATGGTAGCGGAAGCCGCACCAGACTGAAAAAGCTGTGTTAGAAATTCAAGAATTTCATGGACTGGGGCTGAGAAAGGATCCAAATTTCTAGATTCTGCCCACTAAGAAAACCGTTTCCATTTACTAGCATATGTTTTCCTCGTAGTAGACTTATGTGAGGAAATAATAATATCATGGACTGCTGTGGAGATACTGGAAAGCCTGGCTAAGGTTGGAAGTGGAGTAACCAAGCTGTGAGCTGGAGAGTTTGAAGGGATTGGTGCAACCCGCCTGACTGGTGAATCAGCAGATCTGGAACCGGGTCCAGAATCCACAGTTGATCCAGAAGGTGGAGGTGTAGGAACGGGAACCATATTTGTCAAGGCCAATATGGGGCAATGAGGATCATTTTGCAACCCAACGATTTTGCTTTCTGTATGAGTCTTGGAATTAGGGGGGGGGGAGCGTAAAGAAGTCCCTGAGGCCAATCGTGGACTAGAGCATCTCTGGGTATATGACCTGGAAGAGGAAGTAGGGAGAAGTAGCTGCTGCATTTGTTGTTGAGAAGAGTGGCAAATAGGTCGCAGCAAGGCCGTCCCCATTTGCGGAAGATAAGATCCGCAACTTCCTGATTCAGAGACCACTCGTGAGGCATGAGGATAGCTCTGCTGAGCCTGCCCGCTATAACGTTGAATTTCTCAGGGATGTGCATTGCTATCAGAAAACGTTGGTAGAAAATCGCCCATTGCCACAGTCTGAGTGCTTCTCGACATAAGGGGTAAGACCTGGTCCCCCCCTGTTTGTTGATGTACCACACCACTGACATGTTGTCCGTTTGGACTGCAATGGTCCCGGAAGGAATAGAGTCTTGAAGGGCTTGCAACGCTAGGAGAACCGCTCTCATTTCTAGGACATTGATATGCAGATGGTACTCATGAGGTTGCCAAGTGCTTTGGACTATCCTGCCTAGATAATGCCCCCCCCCACCCTATCAGGGCGACGTCCGTGGTCACTGTGGCTACTGGAGGGGGTTGTATGAAGGGTCTGCCCTGAATTACTAGTGATGAGACCATCCACCAAGAAAGGTGCCTTTTGCATGTTTCTGTGATCAGGATCATGTGAGACATGGGTAGTTCCTGGAAAGACCACTGCATGAAAAGAAGCCACTGAAGGATTCTCATGTGGAAACGCGCTAATGGGACAAGAAGAATTGCAGCTTCCATGGAGCCTAGAGCTTGGAGGACATGTCTGACTTGAACCCTTTTGCTCTGTATTAGAATTAGCACTTGTTGACGAACAGTGGAAACTCTTTCCTGTGGTAATCTTGCAAGCATTTCTTTTGTGTTTAATTCTGCTCCTATGTATGTAATAGACTGACAGGGCAACAAGGCAGATTTTTCTAAATTTACTGTAATGCCTAGTTGAGTGCATGATGTGATTGTATAATCCAGCGCCTCTAAGAGTTGACGCCTGGTGGTAGCAGTCAGGAGCCAGTTGTCTAAATAGGAAAACACCTGGAATCCTTGATGCCTCAGGTGAGCCGTGACTACTGCCATACACTTGGTGAACACCTTGGGGGCTGAGGTGAGACCAAAGGGCAGAGTTCTGAATTGGTAATAACTGGCCCCTACCCGGAAGCTAAGAAATCTCCAAGAGCGTCTGTCCATCTTGATATGGTGGTACGCGTCCTGAAGATCTATCGAGCACATCCAATTTTCCTGACCCAGAAAAGCGAAAATGGACTGCAGTGTCACTATCCGGAACTTTTCTTTTTGTACAGATTTGTTCAATCTGCTGAGATCCAGTATTGGTCTCCAATCCCCTGTCTTTTTTTGTACTAAAAAGAATCTTGAGTAAGTTCCGGATTCTAGTTGGTCTGCGGGGACTTCTTGAATGGCTCTTTTTTCTAGCAGTCTTGAAACTTCTGTGACTGCTTGATCCCTTAGATTGGGTGGGATATCTGGGATGGGCTTTTTCAATTCTATGGGGGATTGATGGAAGGGAATTTTGTAACCTCTGGATATGATGGATAGTACCCATCTGTCTCTTGTTATATTTTGCCAGGTTTTGGGTACAGCGAAAGTCTTCCCCCGACTGCCTCCAGAGGTTAGCAGTCGGGCAACCCTTCAGGGATGCTGGAAGGGTTTGGCAGAGAAAGTTTCTCTGTCACCCTGGTTTTGCGGTCCCCCTCTGCCACGAGGGCGGCATCTGTTATTGTTGTTTCCCCCTCTGCCCCTGGGGGAAAAATCACCACGTGTGTCAGGCAAAGGACCCCGGGATTTTCAGAACCACATCTTTCCGCTCTTCTGACCCTTAGGATAAGGTCTGGAAGGAGTGGAAAAACGGACTCCCACAACAGAGAGAGTCTTGCCTTCGTGCTCACATCTGGTCAACCTGTCTTTCACCTGAGACCCAAAGAGAAAAGAGCCATCAAAGGGAGTATTGGTGAAGGACGCTAGAAAGGATTCCGCAAATTGACACAGCCGCATCCAAGCATGTCTCTTGAGAGCCACGCCTGTCCCTGCAGCTCTGCTCGCTCCATCGGCTGCATAGGAAATCAGCCTCATGGAGGAGTTAACTATGGAATTAAGAGTCGCAAGTTGAGAAGCTACTTTGGCTGGTGCTCCCTCAGCTGTAGGAACTTGAAGGGTATCTCCAAGCTCTTTCAGGAGATCCCTTTGAAGACGTGTAAAATGGCATCGATAATTCAGGGACCTCATTAAAAAGGTCACTGAAGCAAACATTCGCTTTCCATATCTGTCCATCATCTGAGACTCTTTGTTCGGAGGATGGACAGATGAAGAGGTCTCTGCTAACTCTTTCTTGGTGGCTGCTGCTACCACCATGGCATCAACGGGCACACCTTTGGAGAGGAATTGCTTGTCCTGGGGGGCTGTAATGAATTTATTTGGTCTCCTTGGAGTAGGTTCCACAGAATCTGGAGCTGACCAAGCCTTTCGAGCCACTACAGACATGAGTGGATTGAAAGGAGGAGATACCCAGGAGGTGGAAGGTCGGGAACCGAAAGTGTCCAGGTATACAGGCTCATCCTCATTAGGGGCTAGGGAAGTCCAGTCCCTCCTCTGCCTAAGCATTTCAAGGATGTCCGAAAAGGAAACATCTTCAGAGGGAGACCTTGGGGACCCTTCCGATTCATCCATGTCTGTATCTGAAGTGACAGACTCAGGGGAGTCTATGTGCTTCCTCTTGCACTTCTTCCGAGGAGGCTCCTCCAAGTGATCAGGGTAGGCTTCGGAAGAAGAGGGATCACCCAATGGGGTGTCCTGAGGCATAGGTTCCCTACGCTTGGGGTCTGGAGTAGGAGTAGAGGTTGGCACAGACACCACAGGGGAAGGAGCCGATGGAGCTGGCAGTAGAGCTGTCTCGGGGGACAGCACACTCCGCATGACTTCGAAGGCGTCCCAACCTCTAGGCAGAGAAAGCTCTGGCTCCGAAGAAACAGGAGTTTTTCTCCGCATTGAGGATGACGCCTCCGAGGCCAAGGTTGGAGCTGAGTTAATCTGCGCCGAAGCTCCGAGGGGGAGAATGGGGTCGGACAAGGGTCCGATGCCACTCCACCCCTCGGAGCTGACAAGAGAGCCTCGGCGCCCAGATCCCTCGATAGAAGGTACAATCGAGGTAATCGGAGCCGACGTCGGAACCAAAGGAGAAATGATGATCGGTGCTGACGGTTCTACTGCCTGCAGATCCATTGTCTCCGGCTCCGAGCTAAAAGTAGTCAAAGGAGGAATAGAAATAGAGGCGGTTGGAGCCGATACCTGTTGAGGTTGGCTGGACAGAATTTTTGCCAGTGTCTGTGACTTAAGCAACCTACTTACTACTCTCTCCACATCATGATCCGATAATCTAGAGGATCGAGAGGAGTGGGAAGAATGATGGCTAAGTTCACTCTGTAATAAAGGTGACTGTGATGCCTAGTGGATGGACTCCAAGGATGGCGACCTCAGTCTCTTATGGCTCCGAGACGGCTCCGAAATAGCAGATGGATGCTTGACAGACTTAGGGGATTTCGCTGGCTGAGTACTTTTAGCCGGAGAATCCTGAGGCTTCAATAATCCCCAAATGATTAATTTGTTTTTGCGCTCCTGCAGGACCCTTGGACTAAAAACATGACATATAGAACAGGAGTCCTGCAGGTGAACAACACCCAAACAATAAACACAACTAGTGTGCCCATCTGTCAGAGACATTTTCTGACAGCATGAGTCACACTTTTTGAAGCCAGATACCTTAGTATCTTTAGACATTATAGAAACAACAACCACACAACAAATAATGAAAAACTATAAAACAAGAACAATTCTTTTTTTTTTTTTTTTTTTTTTTTTTATTTACAGTTAAAGAATAGAAGGAAAACCACTAATTTAAACGACTATCCTTGGGGGGGACTCTCTAATTTAAACGAGTTCAAGGGAACAGAAGGCCTAAGAGATATGGAGCGATGGCCAACAAAGCTAACATAAAGAAGAATGCGAAAAAAGGATAAAGGGATATTATCTATATACTAAAAAGACAATTACTTGACAAACTTTCAAGAAAAAAACAACAATATATAATATCAAAAAGATTATACTAAGCCTGAGCCAGTAAGGAAGCAACCTCGCAGCTGAAACGGCCAATGAGATCTGGGTAGCTGACGTTGGGCATTCTGGAATAAGGGGTAGCCTCTAGCCAGTAAACAGCTCTTGAGCTATAGAAGATGGCCGAGTCAGAGCCAAGGATCGGCTCCGAACCCAAACAGCAAGAATGAAGGCGAGACAGACAACTTAACATCATGTTTTTGCGGGAGATAACAGGAATTAAAAGGGTTATATGAAAATAACACAATTTACCCATCTGAAAGCATAATTACAATCATGTCTAGCCAATAAGGTTATAAAGATTACTGTAACAGTAATAGAACTAACGTGCTTTGCCAAACATAAAACATGCTTTTAGTCATGACTATGTAAAGACTGTGTTCAATCTACTACACACACGTATATGATATATTTTCAGGAAAACTGTTGGGTTATTTGGGGCCCCTGTAAGCACGTAATGCTGACATGCAGGTTTCTTGGCTTGTTGGCATTCTACTGCACTAAGTGGCCTGTGTTCATCTGGGTTTGGACCAGATGGCAGGTGAGTGACTTAAGCCTGGAGATTGTGGTAGTTTTTTTTTTCTTCTTTTTTGGCTGATGAGAGCTTTGTTGCTGATTGGAGCTTTTATCTGTCTACTGTTCTTTTTTGTTGTTGCTGACTAGAGCTTTCCTGTTATACCAGACATTTGTCTGGTATATAAACAGCTAGTTTACACAGCATGGGGCCTTATCATTCTGGACTCCACATTACTGATTTTGTTGGCATTCAATTGAGTGAAGTGGGTTGTATTTATAACCTGCAATACCACTGCAACAGTTGAGTTTTTATTCTTGGCTGGGATTTATATGGTTGGACTGTGGTATTTGTTTTTTTCTCTTTGTTCCTCAGTAGTTTGTGAACAAGTAAATCAGCTCTGTGAATAGTTCCTTCACTCTAGCTATAGGTTACACTTGTGGACTTGTACTACTAGGTCACTGCTGAAGTCCATCACTTAGATAGCAACTACATATTTTATAACATACTAAGGTCTGACTGCATGGGTTTGCAGTTTCTTATGTCCCATTCTGTGGCAAATCTGATTTACGACACCTGAGGCAATGTAAAAACTGTCTCATGTTTACTGGAAGTCATCTACTCTTGCCTTTAACAAACATAAAAAGTGGGAGGTGTAAATACTTGTTCTGTCTGGAGGCTAACCTCTTACTTAACACATGTCAGTAAACAGCATTCCACAGCATCACAACCACCTAACAATAGACCCAAGTATGCCAAGGTTGTTAACAATCATTATCTAAGTTTCCTAGACCCAATAAACTCTACCCTCTCATACAGTTTAACTCAATCCTTAGATTTCTTTTCTCCCTTCAATGTGGTTCCAGTATTGTATAGGTACCAGAAACCTGCTTGTACTTTTTAAAACTTTCATTTCCTTGCCTTTGAATCAAAGAAAGGGAAAGTTCACATACTTTTTTAAGCTTAGCTTTTCATATACTTTGCAGAGGAATTTGTCTCCACCCACATGACATACCATAAACACAGATCAATCTGTAGTTTACCCTGTCAGGTACTGCTGTCAGTCTCAGATGGGGAATTAATCCTGCTAATGGCAGGAACATAACAGCTGCTATAAAAAAGATAAAAAGTTGTGGAACTGTTTTCCACTGTTTTTCCAGCAGAGAAGAGGAGAATGTAACACTCCCATTTCATAGCAAAACAAAGCAATTAGATCTGTCAGGGGTTTAAAGGCAGTTGTCACCTCTTCTGACAAATGTACATACAGCAATGCCACATCATTTAAATTTTAAGCTTTAAATGTTGGTTATTTATAATAGTTTATATGTTAAGATAACTTAAATGTAGTATCATAGATTTATATGACATTTAGAGAAAAGTCAGAAAATATTTTTTCTTGTAAAGTATCAACACATTTACCATTTTCAACCCCCCCCAACACAGGATAGAAAGTACAGTTGTGTACACTTACCATAAATGTAGATGTTTGAGTGCATTCACTGTTGCAGTCATCACACATGGGTAATCTGCCTGCAGGTAGCCCTCTGTCGGCCCAAATACCAGAGTCTTGGGATTTCTGTGTCGGATGCTGTCGCCTCTTCCATGATGTCAGGTCGTCAGGGGTATAAAACATGCAGCCAACTTCGTTATATCAGTTTTTCTTACCCTAGATGCCAGGAGCCCACAAATAGGAAGCTATTACATGGTGTGGAACACCTCCAGTAAAAAGTAAATACCCTGCCATAAAGAGGAAAGGAAAAAAGGATAGCGAAAACCAGGGAGCTGGAGGGAGGGAAACCAGGACTGCAACAGTGAATACACTCGCACATCTACATTTATGATAAGTGTACACAACTGTACTATGTTCTTCATGTTTCACTGTTGCAGTCATCACACTTGGGTTGATTCTCAAAGCTGAGGAAGGGTGGAGGCACTCAAGAAGTGTTGGGGCTGGCTAGCAAGCCTTGTAAGACTGCTGTAGCAAATCCAGCTCTGGATTTAGAAAAAATAGGTAAGTGGTAATGCTTGGTGAAGGTGTGTACAGAACTCCAATTTGCAGCTTGCAGGATGTCCCTGGTGGGAACCCCCATACGAAATGCTGTAGAGGTTGAAGTAGCTCTAGTGGAATGAGTTCTGATCCCCAGAGGGGCAGGTTTTCCATGATGCTTGTAGCAGAAATGGATGCAGTGTGCTATCCATCTGGAAATGATTTGCTTCGAAATGGCTTTGCCCTCTGCCCCTGTAGCAAAGCTGACTAGTAGCTGGTCAGATTTTCTGAAAGGCTTTGTCCTGTCAAGGTAGAACCTGAGCTGTCTGTGCACGTCCAAGGAGTGCAGGATCCTTTCCCCTCTATTCTGAGGATTAGGGAAAAAGGTTGGCAAATGGATGGATTGGTTTAAAGCCACACTGGATACCAACTTGGGCATAAAGGAAGGGTTAGTCCTGAGGGAAACCCTGTCAGCATGAAAAATAATGAAGGGCTCCACCATCATTAGTGCCTGTAACTCAGACACTCTTCTTGCTGAAGTAATAGCAAGAAGTAAGGCTGTTTTCCAAGAGAGGAATTTTAACTCTGCTGACGCAGCAGGTTCAAAAGGGGGCAGTGTGAGCTTTTCCAGTACAAAGTTAAGGTCCCAGGCCGGGGTGGGAGCTCTCCTAGGGGGCCTTAAATTGTTAGCTCCTCTCAGGAACTGCTTGATGAGAGGGTGAGAAAAGAGAGGAGGCTCAGTGTTATAATGAGCTGAAATGGCAGAGGCATGAATCTTAATGGATGAGAAGGATAGGCCTCTGTGGAGCAGCTCTGCTAGGAAATCAAGGATTTGAGGTAAGTTGGGCACAGCTGTGTCCTTTCCTTCAGAGTGACTCCAAGAACAATATATTTTCCACTTTTCAGCGTAGGATTTCCTAGTACTAGGCCTTCTGGCCTCAAGGATGCCGTCCAGCACCTGTTTGCTGAGGGATGCTGGTGGTGTATTCATGGGATAAGCCAGGCTGCAAGGTTTAGGGTTTGCAGCTGTGGATGCAAAATCTGTCCCTCCTGCTGAGACAGCAAGGAAGGTGTCTGATGTAGGTGCCAGGGTGGCACTGCTGTCAGACTGCATAGGAGTGGGTACCAGTGCTGGTGTGGCCAGTCTGGTGCAATAAGGATCACCCTTGGCCTGTCCTGTTTGATCTTGAGTAGTAATTTTGAGAGGAGGGGCAGAGGAGGAAAGGCATAAAGTAAGAGGTTTACCCATGTAAAGAATAGGGTGTCCACCTTCCAGGCTCTGCTGTAAGAGTTCCTGTGCAAAATTTGTTCAATTGGTGGTTTTGGGGGGAGGCAAAAAGGTCCACCTCCAGAGTTCCCCACCTCTGGGTTAGAAGTTTGAATGAGTTGGGTTCCAGTTTCCACTTGTGAGGGTCCAGTAAATTTCTGCTTAAGTCGTCTGCCAGTGAATTTTGCTTGCCTGGCAGGACTTGAGCTTATAGGTGCACTTGGATGCTCAAGGCTGTGTTCCACAGAGCCATGGCTAACCTGCAGAGTGGGTAAGAATGAGACCAACCCTGTTTCTTTATGTACCACATAACTGTGGTGTTGTCTGTCTTTATCAAGAGCTGTCCTGGAAGGATAAGGTATTTGAAGACTGTCAGAGCATTCTGTACAACTAGCATCTCTTTTTGATTAATATGCAGGGCAATTTGTTCTGGGCTCCAGTTGCCTTGAATGCATTTGCCTGCCATGTGAGCCCCCCATGCATAGTCTGATGCATCTGTTGTCAGAGTTTGGGTGGCGAGGGGCTGAGTGAAAGCAAGTCCCTTGTTGTGATTGCATGCTTCTGCCCACCAAAGGAACTCTGCCCTTAAACAAGGTATGATAGGAATCACTGTTTCCAGGTCCTGAGAATGTTGACACCAGAGACTTTTGAAGTACCACTGAAGTTTCCTCATATGCAGTCTTGCATATGGAATTAGCAGAAAGCATGAAACTATGAACCCTAGGGCTTGCAGTTTTTTCCTTGCAAATAGCTGGGTTTTGTTGGCCATTAGTTTGAAATAGTTTGTCAAATGGACCTGCTTTTCTGGAGTGAGGAATGCCATCTGGGAAGTTGTGTTCAAGCTTGCTCCCAGGAATACAATTTGTTGGCTAGGCACCAGTTGTGATTTATTTTTGTTGATGGTGTATCCCAGTGAAGTTAGAAGTCGTTTTACAAATGCTAGGTGCTGAAGTAGCAATTCCTGACTGTCTGCCTGAATCAGGCAATCGTCCAAGTATGGGTAGATTTGAATATTTCTCTGCCTGCAGTATGAATGGCCAGAGCCAGGCATTTTGTGAATACTCTGGGCACAGTAGATAAGCCAAAAGGAAGTGCAGAGAACTGATAGTGCATAGAGCCTGCCCTGAAACATAGATATTTCCTGCAAGACTCCCTTATGGGGATGTGCAGAAGAGCTTCTTTTTAAGTCTAGGGTGACTAACCAGGCATCTTTGGCTAGCATAGGAAGAAGCTGTTGCAGTGTAAGCATTTTGAATTTTGGGACCACCAAAAAGGTGTTGAGGATTGATAGATCCAGGATCGGGCGCCAAGAGCTCTCTTTTCTGGGCACCAGGAATAGTCTGGAGTAGAAACCCTGTCCTGTTTTATTTTCCTATACTGACCTACAGCATTAGGTTCTCACTCCCTGTTGGCATGAAAACTATGTAGGGCTTGGCAATCATACCACTCTATTTATTCATCTCAGCTCAAGATGAAAATGGTTTGGACACATGAAAGGTGCCCTTGAAGCTTTGAAAGCTGGCCAGCTGTTATATCCTTGCAGGATATAACCCATAAAGCTAAGCTACTACAGAAGTGATCATAATGATGAACATTAATCCTTTTCTCTCGTCTTCAGCACTTTGCAGTTAGCATTAGAGAAGCTTCAGTGTTAGCACATATTGAAGTTTTTGCCATGAAATAAAAGAAAACTATTAGTATACCTTTGAAACAGTGACATACTCCAGAAACAAATCACATTTGGGTATGCCCAGTTCTTCAAAGCAATTTATTCTTGGGAAGTACTCTAAGCTAATGAGAGCATCCAGAATTATTTTTGTGAATACAGACACACCCAAAATGTCCAGAAGTGTTTTACTCTTACTCAGCAACAGCTATGAAAACAACTTTCTTTCTTACATCTGTCCTTTATAAGGTCTGGCTTGCCACTGCAATTTGTGAGTGACCATGGACCTCAGTCAAAGTACAAAAATATACAGCATTTCCTGACACATAGCAATACAAATAAAGCTAGTTACCACATCACCATGCTGTCTTGCTATAAATGAGCTGGCAGATTGGACTTTCACAGATACACTACTCAGAACTGATGCAGAAGCAAGGGACACTAAAAAGGAAGCTGGCAATGTCTTGCTGAGATATTTCAAACCTCAAAGCCATCTGCAACTACTGTAATGCCAGGGAAGTAAATGTTGAAATATTCTGTACATACCATATTAGAAATGCTTTTTTTTTCTCCAGTATCCAAAATAATGTGGTAAAGAGACAGCAGGCACAGATGATTTCAAATCTCAGAAGAATTTAATAGATGAGAGCAGGACAAATACTAGGGCTTCAACACTACAGGAAACAACTGAAATAGGTGGCCAGAGTAACACTTAGAGGTAAAACAAAGTTTTCCAAAGTATAGGTTTGACAGAAACAAAATCTAGCTGATTTTGGAAAAGCATGAAGAGATGAAGGGTTTTATACTATGAACATTTTACCACAACACCAGTGACTGAAGACATGTACTTTACACTCTTACCTAGGAATACCATTAAGTAAAATGTGATCACCTGTACTCAATTCTAAAACAGTACAGCATACTTGCATCTCCTCTCCGGTCCAGCTGGTGAATCTGGGAATCTTGAGGCAATGTTACAACTGCCTCGTGTACACAGACAACCCTCTCCTCCTCCCAACAAATTCCAACACATGTGAGAGATGCAACCATATAGCCAAACTGGAGGCTAAGCTCTCTCAACTCAGTACTGGCATTACCAGTCAGGAGGAGAAGGAAACCACACTCACTACAATTCCAGTCTCACATAGACCTACCACGACAGCAAACCAAAAACATAATCACACAAAAACATACTCGGAGGCTCTAAATAAAGATCTGCCGAAGCAGCAGAGACCTCCAAAGCAGACACCCAAGCAGCCGCTACCCCAAAACAAAACACGTGCAACACATATCTCACAAAGCCAGTGTGCCAAACAGTCACAGCCCTTAAGACTAAACAACACACCTGATACACTTGTAATAGGTGACTATCGTCAGGCACACTGACGTCCCGCTCACCAGGCTGAACAAAGAGAGGGTCACGGTGAGCAGCCTGTCGGGCGCTAGGATCCGCCACATAACACAAGCACTCAGGTCACTCCAAGGCAAGTACAAATATGACTCAGTCATTGTCCATGCTGGTGTGAATGACCTGAGACGTACCTCCCTGGACTACATGAAAAGAGACATAAAGGAGCTCTCTGAGCATGTAGCCCAGGCCGGTATGACCCTGACCTTGAGTATCATCTTACCCTCACCAAGAATGATGCCACAATATGAAGACAAGATGATCAATTTCAACAATTGGCTTAAGTACTAGTGTCATTCAAAGGGGATCCAATGCCTGTCAGCTTGGGATGATATGCTCGACAAGCCACGATGCTTCGCTAGGGACGGCTTGCACCTGTCACCCTGGGCTTTGGATATTGGCAAAGGCTCTTGCTACCCCATAGTGCCTTTTTAGGCAAGGCTCAAAAGACAAACCCACCTCCATAGGTAACACAAGGGATAAGAAACTAAGAGTAATGCTACTCAACGCCAGAAGTCTAAACCTCAAGATGCATGCACTCGAAACTCTCCTTAGCATGGAGAACAGCGATATCTGTGCAGTAACAGAAACCTGGTTCAGGGCTCCCGAGAGCACCCCAGCACTACCAGGTTATACCTCATACCATGCTTTTCGCCCCAAAACTTGGACCGAACCACAAAAGGAGGGGGAGTATCGATATTCATCAAAGATACCCACACCTCCAGGTTGGTGGCAAAGCACGAAGCATCAGAGACTATCCATGTGCAACTAACAGTGGGTAAAACTGCCTTCCAGTTTATAGCCTGCTACAGACCACCCTCCCAAACCCAGGAACCCCACTCGGCCTTCCTGAGAACACTGGAAAATATGAAGGTCTCTCCAAACACCATTATATTGGGCGACTTCAACTACCCAAACATAGACTGGGAGCATTACTCTAGCTCCAACACCCTAGCCCAAAGGTTCCTAGAATTCATAAACTCAAATGCTATGGAACAACTTGTTACCACTCCCGCAAGAGGGGAAAACATACTGGACCTGATCATCACCAACATGGGGACTCTATGCTCCAGACCAGAAGTGTATCCCTCACTGGTAAGATCAGACCATAAACTAATCTCACTGGATATTCACATCCCGACCCCACCCCCTGCCCAGAAAACCACAGTGAAAAACTTCTCTAAAGCAAATTTCACACTCCTCAAAACTGAGGTGGAATCCTTCAAAGCCCCTGGGCCTGTGGAAAATACGGCCCAGACCACAGAATCCTTTATAAACGCATTCTATGAACACCTTCAGGAATGCATGGATCATGCAATCCCAAATAAAACCAAGACCCAATCCTCCAAAGGCAGACGTCCTGTCTGGTGGACCCCAGCCATAAACAAACTATACAATAGAAGGAGGAAGCTATTAAATGATAGAGCAAAATCCCAAAAAGAGAAGGCATCACTGATCAGTATTAGCAAAAAACTACGGGCACATATAAAATTGTCTAAGGCCAGCTTCGAGAGAAAAATTGCACAGGACACTAAGGATAATCACAAGGCTTTCTTTAGTTATGTTAGGAACCTGGGTGGTAATTCCCAGATATGCTCAGAATTAGTCCAAAATGACAAAAAATACACCGAACCCACAGACATTGCCAACATCCTAGCTGACAGGTTCAGCGCAAACCCCCCCCCTCCCCACCAATAGGGCAAATATCTATCCCAGCAGAGTGCTGCCCCCCTGACATCTCAGATGCTCAGGTAAGAGCCGCCCTCTCCAAAGCAAAAACACAGCATCAATGGGACCAGATGGTGTCCCGGCTGCGTCCTACATGAACTCCAAGAAGAGCTAAACCCAAACATAAAACTACTGTTCAATCTCAGCCTTACTACAGGATATGTGCCCAAAGAGTGGCGTACAGCAACAGTGGTCCCTCTCCATAAAGGTGGTGCCTCAACGGATCCTGGAAACTATCGCCCATAAGCCTGACTAGCTTGGTCTGCAAAGCTATGGAAAGGATCATCATGGACCTCATAAATAAAGATATTGGGGACCTACAAACACTGGATCCTACCCAGTTCGGCTTTGTTAAGGGCAGATCCTGCCTCTTAAACCTGGTTGATTTCTTTGAAACAGTCACCAAGGCCATTGACGAGGGAAGGTGGTCCACACAGCCTACCTGGACCTCGCAAAAGCCTTCGATACAATACCCCACTCGGGCATTATAGATAAGCTCACCAGCTTAAATATAAACCCCTATGTCACTAGATGGATTGCAAACTGGCTCAAGGACAGAACCCACATGGTTAGAATTGCTGGAGCCATGTCAGACTCCAAACCAGTTACAAGTGGTGTCCCACAAGGCTCAGTCCTGGGACCTCTCTTGTTCGGTTTATATTTCTCGGAGGTACAGGCCAACACGGAAGGACTGTGGCTGACCAAGTTCGCAGATGACTGCAAACTGGCCATAATCGACTCTCCAGCCGACACAAGCATCCTCCAAAAGGGCCTCATAGAAACAGACAACTGGTGCCAGAGCCATGGCCTCAAGCTAAATGCCAAAAGTGTATAGTCATCCCTTTGGCAAAAACAAAGTGCCCACAAATTACCACATAGGTGGTAATCCATTAAGTACAGAAGAAGTAATTAGGGACCTGGGGACCCAAGTTGATAGCAATCTCTCATTTGACAACCACGTGGCCAAAGTGGTTAGAAAAACATTTTATATAGCCCACCTAATCATGAAGGGATTCACATCTAGATCAGGGGAGGTCATCGTGCCTCTTTACTCATCCCTCATCAGGCCCATAATTGAGTACAATGCCCCTTTTGGGATGTACCTTACCAGACACCTGCAGCAACTGGAAAGACCCCAAAAGTACCTCACCAAGAGGATCAAAGGGCTCAAACAGATGCCATATAAAGAAACTCCAGCTCTACTCAGTGGCATACCGCCTGTTCAGAGGCGATCTGTGCCTGACGTATAAAGCCATGTCCAACCCAGAATTAATGGACATGCTGCACCTCAGAAAATCCAAATCCCATCGAGCTACGCGCTTGAGAGACTTGAACCTCAGCACTGAAATAAATAGGACATGCTGGAGGGACAGATTCATAACCCAGAGGCTCCCTTCACTCTGGAATAAAATCCCAGTCCAGGTTAGGCAGAGTCCCTCATTGACTCTCTTCAAGAGGAATCTTGATGAGTGGATGGGAGATCGTAGGTTTACCCCGGGTATCACTTCTGTGTCACTGTTAGACAGAGGCACAGTATACTAACCTCGAAAAAGGGCATAGCAAAATAAATTTAAAATGGGTGGCGAAAGCCAAACACATTCTGGCTAGGATTATAAATGCCCTAGGGCAGATAGCCTAGTATGAACCTATGAACCTATGAACCTGTACAATATTCACCTAATCAAAGTCCAGCATAGTTTAGCACAAGAAATACTGTGTTCCCCCTCAGATGTAGTGTTATCTGAAAAATGTCTACAATCCTAATTTTTAAAATTAATACTCATCAAGAAATTCAGACAGTTTTGGGTAATGAAACGAGGAAACTTTAACAGAAGAAAAAAGTTGAAAATAACTGCCTTCATTCTCTGCTTAATGAACCATAAGACACTTACTTGATAAATTGTCACAACGTCATGGCTGTACTGTGGATTTACTAAACAAGGACACAGATGGGATTTTTGAACTTCTTAAGCCTATACATACTTCTTACTATAAAGCTATACCAGGTACAGGGTACAGATGTCATGTAATATCCTGATTCACTGAAACCACTTCTGCCAATCCAATACATACGTCTGCCACCGTTAAAGGTATATGAAGTACTTGAGAGCACATGCAGTGGGGGATGTTTTATGTGTGTGATTCTTAGACCTTTCTACTGTTTCTAGATGGTCTGTCAGAGCATGTACAAAAGTTGTATATATCCTCAGCGAAACATCTGCCAGCAGTAGTCACTCTTCCAGCCTGATACTACTTAAAACTCCCTAACTTCACATTGGCAACAAGTAATGCCCCTAATGCCCAGCTACCACCTTAGCAGTAATTAGTGGAACCACCCCAGCTGATTAGAATGACTAGTGCTCTCACTTCCCACCTCAGGGGTGATCACTGCATTTCTCCAACCTGGCAGTGACTGTTCCCCATATTCTTTCTGTTTTAGTGACCAATGAACTGCATGGCTTCCCCCAGAAGTGATTTGCTCCCATCATGTTCACAGCCTCAGCACTATTCTGATTTGTGCTCACCCTCTTCCAGCTGCCATCCCGGCCCATCATTAATCACAGTTCTTCTGTTTTCCCACTCAGAAAAAATCAGCAGCATCTGGAGACCCTTCTTCCATCTCTCACAGCTGGTTAAAAGCTTACAGCCCTGTGTACATCAACTAGCCCAGGACTGACTGGCTTCTACTTTCTACCTTCAAACCTTCCTTCCCTAGTACAAGTGATGTCAGTTGGACAGTTTTGAAAATGCCTAAAAACAGAGGTATACTGATCTGAGTAATCCTTGCCATTTCAGACTATGGCAGTGATTAAATATTATATAAACAAAAAAAAAATGGAAAGCTCTTCTCTTTCAAAAAAACACTGACCAAGAAATTATTGGCCCTAAGCAGAAGTTTTCACTCACAGACAACAATCTTATTTCAGTTAACTGCTGTAGAGAAACATGGGGATAGTTCAGCATTTTTTCTCAGGAGTTGTACAGCGTCACCATAAAGGCAGCTGGGCAGGTACTACAGTCCGAATTTTCAGAATACAGTAGGAGACAATTAATGCTCGCTATGCATGGTATTCAATATTTTTATTATAATAATCACAACATATAGGTTCAGCTGTTCTGCAATTCACGGGTGACATCCTTAGATGCTACTAACATAAAAATATTTACAGGTTCATAGATAAGTACTAGGCTAGCTTCCCTTGTGGGATATTTTAAGCCTAGCCATTTTCCCTTTTGATGCTTGAATTAACCTATCTTGTTTGGTGTTAGACTGGCCTTAACAATGTTATGGTCAATAATTACATATTACCCATAGTGAAAATAACTGGGACCATATCATAGATAATTTGACGAGACCCATGCATGGGAGAAAGCATTTAAAAACTGCCTCTGTCCACTAGTGGTATGGGGGCAGTTCTAGGTTAAATTTTCTATTCCCCATCCACAGATCCAAGTTATGCTTGAAAATGGACAGGGATGAGCTTTGTTCTAAATGGCGTACAGTCTGTTCTAGAGTAGCGATATCCTCTGCGAGATGTACCTGTCCCTGCAAGCCATTCTGTTGATGGTGCAGGAGAGGCTTAGATTCCTAGACCAAGTATTTTTGATGCTGTCTGACTTGCTGAAGTGCAGTAAATCTTTCAGCACTGGCTCGCAGGATGCCTTGTATGCCAGAAACTTTTATGTCCAATTGTCCCTTGAACCAATAGTGATGTGTTTATCTATTAACAATTACCTGTATTTGTTTCACTTCAGATACTACAGAATGCTGATATCATTGGTTACAGAAAAAAAAAAGAATAAAACACGTCCCTCATCGGGTGAAAATTTTGGAGACTGGATTAACCTACACCCTTACCACCATGCAAAAAGGGACACTTAACTCATTCTGAAAAACAAATTTATCTGGCAGTTTAGTACAGATGATCAAGGCTATCAGCTGCTAACAACCTTTTTTTAGGTAGTACAGGGTTTGATTCATTAATCATTTATTTGATTCAACAGTTACATGTTGTACAACTCTGCACTAGTACCTGCTTGGTTAACAAATTAATTAAATAAAATATAGTAGTATTATCTCAATTAATATCATGACGATTCAGGTTAAAAACTGGACCTCGATACCACATTGCAGAATGATTGGTAGGAATATTACTCTGGCCATTTTATGTAGTACTACTCCTGGTTGTTTGCTTCCTACTCCTGTGCTCCACCTGTCCTGCCACTTTTCTCTGAGCTGTGACATTATAAGTCCATACCCTGTAGGGCTAACATAGTAGAGTTGTATAAGCACACTTACCACAATGCTAGATATTCAAATGATCACTGCTGCAGTAGCCAAAGCTATATTGGTTATATCCTGCTAAGGATATAATAGCTGGCCAGTTTCCAAAGCTTTCAGGCCTCCTTCCATGTGCCAAAAACACTAATCAGCTCAATCCCTTCACAGCTTTTATGCCAATACAAAGGGGGAGAGGAAGGCTAAATACCTAAGACGACAATGCTAGGAATTGTATGAATATAGCAATGAAATTCCACATCCTGGTATAAAAAAATCATACAGAAATACGGGGGGGGGGGGGTGGCTATTGCAGCAGAGATCATTCAAACATCTACTGTTATGGTATCATTACTTATACAGCTGTACTATGTTCTTCATATGCATCAATGCTGCAGTAGCCCCAGCTATACTGGTAGATTACCATAACTTATATACGAGTGGGAGGAGGAAGGACAAGGGTCCAGGACCCTGTGGAGAATGGACTTAGCAAAGCCTGTCCTAGATCATGAAAAGGAATCTATTTCATGGTGCTTCGCAAAAAAAAATGTGCACACAAGATTAAGTTGCTGCTTCTAAAATAATTCTGGAATGTAACCATTTCCAAAAAGACACAAATGAAGCGAAAGACCTGCTTCCTACAAGGCTTCTTATGCAACACCCTTTGAAAAACATGTTCACATAAGATTGCAATGAAAGAGGGAGATACATGAGAAGACATGCTGAAATGGCTGACAAATATATCTTGATTGGAAGAAGGAAGAGCCACAGATCTGGTAGGTTGGTCTTTGGTAAAGCTGAAAAACATGCTTGATTCCGTGGAAAGCCTGGCAGCAGCAGTCAGTGAAACAGGTAAGCAGTAAAAAAGTCACTTTTTCAGCCATAAAAAACAGAGTGAAAAAAACTTTAAACTCTCCCTCAGCTCCAACGGTTCATAGGTAGGTACTAGGCTATTGGCCCTAGGGGCCCATACAAGCCTAGCCAAAAAGGTACCCTGGCTTTTGCCACCCAAGAAAATTATTTTCCTGTGCCCCTGTCAAGCAGAACCACAGACGTGATCCCTGGGGTGAATTTCTTATTACCCATCCAATCATCAAGACTTTTCTTGAAGAGTGCTAATGAGGAGCTCTGTTTGACATAGATAGGTAGTCTGTTCCAGAGTATGTGAAGTCTCTGGGACAGGAATCTATCCCTCCAGCATGTTCTGTTTATTGTGGTGACAAGGTTTAGGTTCCTAGAGCGTGTAGCTTGGAGGGATTGGGATTTCTTTAAGTGGAGCATGTCCAACAGCTCTGGGTTTGACATAGCTTTGTATGTTAAGCAGAGATTACCTCTGAGTAGGCGATATGCGACGGAGTAAAGCTGGAGTTTTTTGAGTCGGTCTGCTTAGGGCACTTGTTTGAGGCCAGTAATCCTCTTTGTGAGGTATTTCTGCGGCCTTTCCAGTTGTTGTAGATGTCTTGTGAGGTACATACCAAAAGGGACGTTGTACTCTATAATGGGTCTAATGAGTGATGAGTACAGGGGAACAATGACCTCTTTTTTTCTGGATGAGAAACCTTTTGTGATGAGGTGTGCCACGTAGAAGAATTTCTTTACCACTGTGGCGATGTGATTATCAAAGGAGAAACTACTGTCCAGCTGTGTCCCAAGTTCTCTTATCACAATTTCGGTGTTAAGTAGACTACTGCCTATGTGGTAGTTCATGGGTACAGAGTTTTTACCAAAGGGGATGACAATGCACTTTTTGGCATTGAGGTTGAGACCATGGCTTTGACACCAGGCATCTGTCTCAGTGAGGCCCTTTTGTAGGATATCCACATTGTTAGGAGTTTCGATTACGGCTCCTAGTTTGCAGTTATCTGCGAATTTAGTTAGCCAAAGACCTTCTGTGTTAGCCTGTACTTCAGAGAAGTAGATACCAAACAGGAGAGGACCCAGGACTGAACCCTGTGGTACTCCACTTGTCACTGGTCTGAAGTCTGATTTGGAGTCTGCTACTTTCCCAGTGTGGGTTCTGTCAGTAAGCCAGGAACATTACACACTGATTACCAAGGAATAAGTAAATCTAAAATAGTTTTAACTTATTTCCAGAAAAGTAAAACATACTGCTCTTGTCTGAAAGTTACCAAAAGTCCTATGACAGTCTATAAAAATACTTTTTCCCCAGCTTAAAATAATTTCTGAGAAAAAAGTTCACTTTCTGTCATAGAACTAAAACGTGTAAGATTTTTTTTCCCAAAGGGAACTTATCTGCCCAATAATGGAAACCCTTAGTCAACTGTCAATCATCGAAAGCCCATAAGAGGAACATTCTTTAGTGTCAGAAAAGCTCTGAAGGGCTTGTTGCTCAAACCACTATTTTTATAGGATCATAGGAAGTTACTATGCTATTGACCCTGAGGCCCTTATAAGCCTCGCCAAGAGTTTAACCCATGTTTAGACAAGTCAGCACCCAAGGCCCCTGTCCAGCAAGAACACAGGTGGAATCCCAGGGGTGTATTTTCTGTTTCATAACCAGTTATCCAGGTTGTGCTTAAAAAGGGATAATGAAGTACTCTGCTTGATGTAGAGAGGGGGTCTATTCCACAGATGAGGGAGTCTCTGGGAAACAAATCTGTCTCGCCAACAAGTCCCATTGATGTCATATACCAGGTTGAAGTCACGCAAGCAGGTTACTCAAGTGGAGCTTGACTTGCGGATATGCAGCAGTCCCATCAAGGCGGGGTGTGAGATTGCTTTGTATGCCAGACAGAGGTCACCTCTGAGGAGTCTGTATGAAACTGAGTAGAGGGACAGGGCTTTTAGCCTATCTGTGTTGGGTAGATATTTCAGTCCCCGGATTCTCCTGGTAAGGAACCTGTGTGGTCTCTCCAGCTGTGTTTTGCGAGGTACATGCCAAAGAGGAAACTGTACTCAATATCTGGCCTTATAAGGGAAGAATACAGGGATGTGATGACCTCCTTGTCCCTGGATGAGATACCCTTACTTATGAGGTGGGCCATATAGAAAGCTTTGAAAGCTTTCTGTACAATGGAAGCAACATGGTGGTCAAAAGTCAGGTTGCTGTCAACCTGGGTGCCCAAATCCCTCACGACTGATTGCGTGCTTAGAACGCTGTTATTAATGTGATAATATATGGGGATGTCACACTCCCCAAAGGGGATTATGATGCATTTTTTGGCATCCATGCTTCTGGCACCAGTCATTTGTTTGGGTAAGACCCTCTTGGGGGACGTCCACATCACTTGGGGAATTAATGACAGCACCCAGTTTGCAGTCATCTGTAAACATGGTCAGTCATAGCCCACTGGTTTTCACCTGCACCTCAGAGAAGTATATTCTGAATAATAGAGGACCTAAGACCGATCCCTGGGGTATGCCGCTTGTTACGGGCCTACTGCTTGAGGTGGCTTCCCCTATTTTGATTAGGTGGGTTCTATCAGTTTGCCAGTTTGCTAACAATCTGATAACATATGGATTGATGCCTAGTTGAGAGAGTTTATCTATTATGCCCGAGTGGGGAATAGTGTTGAAGGCTTTGGCCAGGTCAAGGTAGGCAGTGTGCACTGTCTTCCCCTCGTCTATTGCTTTGGTGACTGTCTCAAAGAAGTCGACCAGTTTTAACAGACATGACCTCCCGCTGACAAAGCCAGACTGTGTGGGGTCACGTGTTTGGAGGTTGCCAATGCCTCTGTTAATGAGGTCCATTATAATCCATTCCATGGCCTTGCAGATCAGGTTAGTTAGGCTGATGGGTCTATAATTTCCCAGATCAGTGGATGCACCACCTTTGTGTAAAGGGATGAAAGTGGCTATCCTCCACTCAACTGGGATAAAGCCGGTACTCAGACTTTGGTTGAATAGGGTGGGTCTATATCACATCATTGAAAACTCATTTTATTTAAGCTTAATTCATTGACACATATTCACTGAAAGCTCACTTCACTGAAAACCCAGTTCACTAAAAGCTCACCTCACTGAAAACCCATTTCACTGAAACTCATTTAGTTGAAAGGTATATATGGTCCATTCCCCACTGTTGTGCGATCCTGGAGTTAGTATATAAAGTTATGGGGGGTGTGGGGGGCACAGCCCCCACATAAATTGGTTATATGTTGTCTTCTGGAAGAATTTATTCATTACACTTGTAAGTATCCATCTATATACATTAAAATATTTACAATATAGCCCCCCCACACACCCCAATGTGGGGGCCTGTGCCCCCCACACCACTCCTTACTTTATATACTAACTCCAGGATCGCACAACAGTGGGGAAAAGGCCATATATACCTTTCAACGAAATGAGTTTCAGTGAAACGGGTTTTCAGTGAAGTGAGCTTTCAGTGAATTGGGTTTTCAGGGAAGTGAGCTTTCAGTGAATATGTGTCAATGAATTAAGCTTCAATGAAATGAGTTTTCAATGAAATGATATAGACCCGAATAGGGTGCCTAATGCTGCTGCAAGTTCATGCCTGAGTCCATGTTGGATGCAGCCTGGGATGTTATCAGGTCCCATGGAGGCTGTATTTTTTGCCTTTGAGAGGGCAGTGATGAACTGTTCCCTAGAGATAAGGGGAGGGGCACAGGTACTGGGGATGTCCTGATTTACTGATGGGGGGGGGGGGCAGAGGGGTGAAGTTTTTGATGAATCTGTCAGCCAGTAGGTTGGCTATATCTACAGCATTTGTGTATGTGGTGTCCTTGACCACCAGTTCTGAACAGATCTGGGTGCTTTTTTGAGATTACGGACATATGTGCAGAAGGCCTTATGACTGTGTCTAGTAGGTATGGCCAATTTGGACTCGAAGTTGGCCTTAGAGGATTTCACTAATGCTCTTATTTGCTTGTTCAGGCTAAGGAAAGATTGTTTCTAATTGGGCACCTGCTCCTTCTTGGTCCTGGACAGCAATTTTTTCCATTTGTTATATAGTTTATTTATTGCAGATGTCCACCAGACAGGTTTACTCTTCCTTGCGGAGGATGACTTTGTCCTGTCAGGTTTTCCTGATTCCATGCATCTGTATAAGTGCTTGTATAGTACTTTGGTGTACATTTGGACATTGTTGCCAATTCCAACAGAGGGGAAGGGGGCTGTGAAGCTGTTTATACCATCCCTCAGGAGGTTGTAATCAGCTTTGGAGAAGTTTTTTTGTTTGACCCTAGCTGGGGGGGGGGGGGGGTCAAGGGAAAGGGTGACTTTGGAAGTGACTGCTTTATGGTCAGATTTTACCAGGGAGGATGATATGTAGGGGTGTTTCAGTGGTTTCTCATGTTGGTTAATACCAAGTCTGAGATATCACCTCTTGTGGGGGTATCGACTAGCTGTTCCAAGGCATTTGCATTGATAAAATCGAGGAATCTCTGAGCATTTGTGTTCTGGCATGAGTAGTGTTTCCAGTCTATGATTGGGTAGTTAAAGTCCCCTGGGATCAGGGTAAAGTGATGAATCTTGACAGATTCAAAGAGGTCCAAATAGATGGCATGGGGGCCTGTAGCTAGCTATGATTTGAACAGGGGTGTTGTCAACGGTTAACTGCACCTGGAGTGTCTCCTGTGCGTTATTCTGTTTGCCTGGAGGTGTATGTGTCTTTAACATATATATTGAAACTCCACCTCCTTTGGCTTTGCCGCCCATAATTTGGGGTCTGAATGTATGATAGGATGAGCAACCAGGTAAGGCTTGAGTGCTCTCGGCAGCTTTGAACCAGGTCTCTCTGACTGCACAAATGTCAGCATCTTCCAGGCTTAAGAATGCTTGCAATGAGTACAGTTTTCATGTTTAGACTCCTAGCGTTCAGCAGCATGACCTTTAATTTGCGTTTTGTTGAAATTTTTATGTTGGTAGTATCGACCTAATGATTTTTCCTAAAAAGGAATTATGGGGGAGGCAAGGGCCTTTGCCAGAAGCCTGAAGCTCAAGTGAGACAGATGCAGGCCATCTCTAGCAAGGCATCGTAGTCTGTCAATCATACCTTCCCAGGCTGTCAAGTACTGGACCCCCCTGGAATGACACCAGAAACTAAGCCAATTGTTAAAGTCAATCATTTTCTATTTGTATTGAGGCATCATTACGGGTGACGGTAGAATGCTGCTTAGGGCTAAGGACATACCTACCTGGGACACATATTCAGCGAGCTCAATCATGTCTCTTTTCATATAGTCTAGGGAGTTACATCTCAAGTCGTTCATGCCAACATGGACTATGACAGAGTCATAACAGTACCTGGTGTTGACAGACTTGAGTGCATGTGTGATGTGGTGGATTCTGGCACCTGACAAACTAACCGTGACTTTCTCCTTATCCAGCCTGGTGAGTGGCACATATGTGTGTCTCACAATGGAGTCTCCTATGACTAATATGTTGAGTTTATGGTTAGGCCTTAGTGGTTGCGAGACACAGGTTGTGGTCTATGCATGATATGTGATTTTCTTCATCTCATTTCAAGATGATTAATGGCTTTGGCATGTGGAAGCTGCCCTTGAAGTATTAGAAACTGTCCAGCTATTACATCCTTAGAAGGATATAACCCATATAGCTAAGACCACTGCAGCAGTGATCAAATAATGAATATCTTTGAGTCCTTCTTTACCTTCTCAGTCTTCCTGGATTGCTCCTTTATCCAGGAGACTAAGCACCCCTCTGTCCTTGCCTGACTGTATGAGTTTTTTTTTTTTTTGATGAGATGGAATGCCGTAAAAGAGATGACATGGGGTGGGTGGAGGGGAATACAAGAATAAGAAATAATTTTGGCTTACTATGTCTTGTGGAGGGAGCTTCCCATCCCAAGCACCTCCACTTCCATGGACTCTTTCTGAACTACTGAAAGTATGTTATGCAGAGCAGAATCACATGCCAACAGCATAATGAACTGACCTTTTCCCATTTGTTGCTTTTGATGTCTTGCCAGGCTCAAAGACAGAGTGTCTTTAAAGGTTAAATCCTTGAGAAAGGGACTTAAGCAAAGCAGAAGGGAGTGCCAGCAGATAACACTGCTAGATCCTGCTTCCTAGAAGCCCATTTGCAACATTGTATTCTTCTATGATTTTACTGACAAAATGGCTGTGGAGGTCTAGGCTATGAAAGTATCTTCCATGACCTCCACTGCATGGGCAACTTTGTTTAACAGGCACTGCATAACTGAAAGTAAAGAATGTGTGTATAAAACCTCAGTGCCCCCACTGAGAGGGTGAACATTATTAGCATATGTTTTCCATCTCTGTTCAAGTTTCTGGATCCCTCGTCTGATTGGTAAATAACTACGCATGAAGTTAAAGGTTACTGTTTACAAACGCTGCTGAGATTGTAATAACTGACTTGTTTAAGTTTTCCAGTAAACCACACTTACTGTGTGGAGAGGACAGGGAAGATATCAGCCACCCTTCTGGACACTCAAGCTATATTCTAAGGCATAACCCTCCAGACTTCATGAAGTCTCCACTGAGGGGATAGTATGGCCTCTGAGGTCGATTCTCCCCTTTTCCTACATTAGCTGGAGAGTTTGAGCACAAATTAGGTCTTCTGAAGGAGATGAAAGAGACAGTACATTACTTTCCTCCACCAGGTCCACAGAAACTGGGTTCATTTTCAGACACATGTGGAGATACCTGGTTTTTACATAGCTTTCTTTGGCCTCTGCAGGTGGATGAGCCTGAGAATGGAAAATCTGACCCTTCTTAGAAGTTGACAGGGAGACAAGGACCTGAGGGTAAATATCAGTAAAGAAGCTACAGGCTGTAGAGAGGTTGATTATACCAGTAGAATTTGTAGGGTAGGACTGAGGTCTATGCAGTTCCTCCTGCCAAAATCATTGACCCCACTCTGGGGTACTGCAAAGTCTGAACTGAAGCCAAAACTGTACTAACTAGAGGTTTCTTGATTAGAAAGACTGACACCGATCTGACCATCATTCTGAAAGTTTTTTTGTATAAGACAATGTTAGATGCCCTGAAACTGGGTAGCTAGACAAATAAAAGGAAGGCTTGAACTGATAGGACTGGTGATAAGTAAGGTAATGTTGGATACAGTGATGCTTGAGGTGAAGGCACTGGATACCATGACACGGATTCCACAATCACTGGAAAAACAATACTGAAAGAATCTAAGTTAGCCCAGGTCAAGGGGTTGAGTAAAACAGAGTCTGACGATGATAGATTCCAAGTCCATTCCCCACCTATAATCTCCATCCCAAGCACAAAATATTGCAGTATCCATCATTTTACTTTGTAGAGAATACTAGCAAAAATTCCAAACTGCTGCTGAGTACATAAACATTAAAACTACAGCTAAAATCCTCACTTTCATTCTTTATATATTAAAATAATAAACACTAGTACAGTAGTACTTTCAAAGTGAGTAACCTATATCTTATACCTACTATTTACTACTAAAATTACTCTGCCTACCTTTAGGCATGCTCTAATAAAAAGTTATGTACTCAACATAACGTTCTATCTGTGTTGTCCATTTTCATTCTTCCTTGACTGATGAATTCAGATCCAAGACTCGGATCGGACTTGGCTGCTTCTTCGAAATCATCGGATTCAAGAAGTCTCAAGCTCCTTCCTTTACCCCCAATGCCCCACCAACCTAATGTACCTCAGAGTAAGTTTGCCGCCCCTAGGTGTGAAATGACAACCAATTACAGAAAAAGGGAGTGGCAGAACAGAAAAAGGGAAGTTGGAGCTCAAACAAGGAAGATAGGGTCCTATACAACTCTTCGATCTCTCTAGGAGGAGGTAGATGGGTGGGGAGCTGAGGAAGAATGAAAATGGACAACACATAAAGAACGTTATGGTGAGTACATAACATTTTAATCTAATGTTGTCATTTTCATTCATTCCTCAACTGATGGTACAGACTCCCCAGCTACTACAATCCGTGGAAGCCCTTAAGGAAGGATATCTCTGAGCACTGCTTAGCCAAGTGCTGCTCTCTTCCTAGAAATCAAATCCAACTTATAGAGAGTAATAAAAGTGTGTGGATTTGCCCAAGTTGCAGCTGTGCAAATATAGATAAACATACTCAGGACCAAAAAGCTGAAGAAATTTCCATACATCTTGTGGAATGGGTCCTACTAAGTTTTGGTAAAGATAAAACTAATTTACCACAGACAAAGATTATGCAATCAGTCAACCATTTGGCCAGTGGAACTATAGATACTGGACTGACTAGTTTGGCAGGAGAAAAAGAACAAATAACTGATCACATTTCCTAAAGTCTTTGGTTCTATGAAGGTAGAAGTGAAGCTGTCTGTACACATCCAACAGATGTAACATGTACTCTCCTTTGTTAGTAAAATCTGGAAAGGAAACTGGTAGATTGATGACCTGGTTAATATTCAACTCAGAAGCCACGTTAGAAAAAAAGAGATTATTTCGCAGTGACACTGTGTCTTTGTGAAAAATCAAAAAAAGAGGTTATGAAGACAGAGCCTGGAGTTCAGATATTCATCTAGCCAATGTAACAGCCACCAGAAAAATGGTTTTCAGAGAGAGAAATTTCAGGTCACCTTTTGCTGAAAGTTCAAAGGGAGACTGAGTCAAGCCTTGAAGCATTACATTTTAATCCTGAGGGGGAGCAGGATCTATTAATGGTGGTCTAAGTAAAAATGCTCCCTTGAGAAAGGCCTTACATAATTTACAAGAGACTAATGTAGAATTATATTCACCCATGTGGAAATTAGATATGGCAGCCAACTGAACACTAATATTTGTAAAGCTAGATCCTTCATTAAAGATTGAAGCTAAGAAGTCAAGGATTGCTGGTACGAGGGTTGACAAGGGGTCCAGGTCTCTGCTAATGGCCCAAAAGACAAATATTTTCCATTTACTCTTGCAAATCTTTCCAGCAGAAGCCTATGGGAAGACAGCAAAATATGATGGACCAGGGAAGAGAGCCTGGGCTGTCTGGTAATTAGTGGAACTGCAGAAACCATGCAGTCAATTTTAGGCCTGTTATGTCCAGATGAATCATGCCTGTTGGTTGAGACAGGAGGTCTGGAGTATGGATTCAGAACCTGTGGTGGATGCAGAAGATGAGGCCAGAGGAATGGGAACCAAATCTGATAAAGGTAAAAAGGAGCAATAAGGATAAGTGTGCTCTTCAACCAAACTGCTTTCTGAAGAAATTTGTGAATTAGTGATAAAGGTGGAAACGCATACAGGAGTCTGGAGGGCCAATTGTGAACTACAGCATCTCTCTGTGACTCCCCTGATGGAGGAATAAGAGCAAATAACCTGCTGCACTTGTTGTTTAGGGGAGAGGCAAATAGATTACAGCGAGGTCGGCCCTACTGGTGAAAATTTTTCTCTGCCATGTTCACATTGAGAGACCACTCGTGAGGCATCAGAATGAATCTGCTTAGTTTATCTGCAGTCACATTGGATTTCCCCAGGATGTGCATTGCCATTTGAAAGCGAATGGAAAAGATTGCCCTTTGCCAAACCGTAGTAGCTTTTTGACACAGAGGGTAAGATCTGGTTCCCCCTTCTTTGTTGATGTACCAGACTACTGACATATTGTCTGTTTGAACTGCAATTGTCCCAAAATGGAGAACATCTTGAAAGGCCTGTGATGCCAGTAAGGAAGCTCTCATTGATATGCATCTTGGCCTCTATGGGGGACCACATGCCTTGGACTGGTCTTACAAAGTAGTGTCCCCCCACCCGAGCTGGAAAGCATCCATGGTCACTGTGGCCTCAGGACGGGGAAGAACAAAAGTACGGCCTTCGTAGAGCTGATTTGAATGAATCCACCATACAAGATATCTTCTGGGTGCTTGTATGATCCTGACTGGTGTGGAAAATGGATTTTGGAGAATGGACCATTGAGTTGATAGAGTCCTCCAAAGAATCCTCATTTGAAACCTGGCCAATGGAAAAAAGGGTGATAGTTGCTGTCATGGAACCCAAAGCCTGCAGGATCAGCAGGAAGAGATGAATTCTAGAGCACCTTCTTTACTTGGGACTGTAGAGTGATTATTCAAGTAGAGGAAAGAGAAGCTATATGACTGACTGTGTTCTAATGGGTGAGTTGAGATTTGTTGTGATTGACTGTTATTCCCAGATGAAAACATAACTGGAGCAAGTACCCTACATCAGTTTGCTTGATTGGGGCAGTAAGGAGCCAATTGTGTAAATATAGAAACACCTGGAATCATAGCAGTTTCAAGTGAGCTGCTACCACTGCCATGCATTTGGTGAACATGCTGGGGGCTGTTGTAAGACCAAAGGGCAGTGCTCTAAACTGTAATGACTGGCTCCCAGCCAGAAGCATAAGTATCTCTTGGAGTGCCTGTTCATTTTGATGTGATAGGATGCATCCTGAAGATCTAGTGATCACATCCAATCATCCTTTTGCAACAGAAGCAAAATAAACGGAACCATGACCATCCAAAACTTTGTATACTGAACAAACTGATTTAACTAGCTGAGATCCAAAACTGGTCTCAAGTCACCTGTCTTTTTTGGCACTAAGAAGAATATTGAGTATGTTCTGGACCTGCTTTGGTATGGGGGACCTATTAGATTACACTATTGTCTAGCAGCTTTTTTGTTTCTAGAGATGATTCTTCCCTCTGACTGGGTGGAACATTGAGGATTTTCTTCAGAAGTGTCAGGGGGACTAGAGAAAATGGTATGATATAGCCTCTGGATATAATCCTCTGCACCCCAAATCTTTTGTAATAGCTAACAAGGCTCTCTGGTGCAGAGATAAATGACCCCTGAGTTCCTCCAGAGATGGACAGTTGGGCCTCCTTTCAGGAGAGCTGACAGGGTTTATCTGAGAAAGAATCTCTAGATCCATTGTTCTGTGGACCACCTTTGCCACAAGGTTGGTGTCTTCCATTCGAGCTCCCTTCTCTGCCCCTGGGGGAATTGTCTCTATGTGAATCCTGAAAAGGACCCTGGGACTTCTTAAATTATATCTTTCTACTACCTTGCTGGCTGCTAGAAAAGGGCTTTTGAGGTGTAGAAAAGCATATACCCACGGCAGACATAGTCTTTCCCCTCTTGTTCACACCCGGAGAGTGGGTCTTTAAAAACAGAAGATCTGTCCAAGGGAGCATTGATGAACGAAGACTTAAATGGTCCCACAACATCACATAAGCACATCCAGGCATGTCTCCTGATGGCTATGCCTGAACCCTCCACCAGTGAGGTACATCCAGCAGCATGGGAGAGTAACCTCATGGATGCATTTGAGATAGATGGGAGGGTGATCACCTGCATAGAGATTCTGTTCCCATCCTCGGAGATTATGGACCCAGAAAGAAATTTGGTAAGCTCTTTGATCAAATCCCTTTGCAGTCTTGTAGAATGTGCCAAATAATTCAGCAACCTAAGAGCAAAGGTCGCTGAAGCATACACATCCTTCCCAAATCTGCCCAATGCCTTAGACTCCCTATTAGGGGGATGAACAGAGGAACTCTGTTCTGCTAGTTCCTTTCTTGTAGCTGCAGCCACAACCATAGCATCAACAGGAACTCCCTTTCTCTAATACACATGGTTGTAAGGGTAGGCAAGAATCTTATCCCATCTCGTATGTATTGGCTCAATAGTGTCCGACTCCTTCCATGCCCACTGAGAGACTAAGTCAGTGAGCTCATCGGCTGGGGGAAACACCCAGGAAGTAGATGGGTCATACCTGACAGCCTCCAGGAACACTGATTCCTCTTGGGAAGACCAACCACCTCTTTGTATCAAAAGCTCCAGGATATCGCAGAAGGAGACATCGCAGGTGCAGATCTGGGGGACCTTTCTCCATCATCAAAATTAATTTCCTCTATGAGAGATTCCTGGCAGGAATCTAAGTGCCTTCTTCTGCATATCCTCTTTTGAGAAACATCGTCAGTGGGGAGTTTTGGGGAAGTACTGGAAGAGATAACAATATCCTGATGGACTGGCTGGAGGCTTACTTGGGTTGGCTGTCCCAGTGGAAGGACTGATCAAGACTCAGGACACAGAAAAGTATGAGGTAGGGTTGTCTGATCTGATGAGGGCAGAGATGTCTGTTCTCTAGGCATAGAAAAAACCCTCTCCACATGCTTGAAAGTGGAATGCCTAGGAGAAACAGAAATCAATGCATCCGAAGCTGAAACCTATTGGATCACTGGATTCTGCAATCCTAAGAGCACTTCACCCGAGGTGGGAGTCAAACCTGAGCTATCCAGTGCAAAGGCTCCAAGGGAAGACATGGCTCCAAAAGCTTCAGGGTGGGCTCCAAGCCCACAGATCCAGCACAGATGCTTTGACTCAGAGAGTCCTCTGTCTCTGAAACATTCAGTGCCATTTGGCTCAGGGGAACCACTGGAGTCAAAGAATCAAAAATCCTTAGATCTGAAGAAGAAGAAGACACAAACCAGGATCTCTGCTCCAATGGCTCCAAATGGAAGGATGGAAGGATGGATTGGTGAAGGTGATATCAAAGGGAAGTGGTCAGCTAACACATCTCAGGCCTTGAAGGGGGTGGAGCCAGGAGGACCTCTATCTGTATCTGTGCTCTGGGGAACTTCCTTATCATCCTGTCCAGGTCTGTTTCTGAAAGGCTTCTAGAGGACCAAATACATCAGGTAGTGCAGGGAGGCCTAGAATGCCTTTTATAGCAAATCCTCTAGGAATGGAGAGGGGTACCTGGATGAAATAGGATCCGATGTAAGTGGAGGGGTATGGATCCATGGATCTCGCACTTTGAGGTGTCGGATCCAGGACCGACAGATCTGACAACTTTAGGATTTTGACAGGGGGCTCTGTTGAGGGAGCTGAAACAGATGTTGAGAGACCTTTTCTTGGACTCCTTGTCCTTAGTATGAGGTTTAACCTTAGCTTTTTCAGACTTCTTAGAAGGGGGTTGAGTCCCAGCCACTGTGGAGGAAGATTTAGAAGTCAGGAGATCCTGCAGAATAAACTTGTTTTTAAGATCAACCAAGGCACTACAATTAAAACCATAGCAAATACTGCAGTCTATATAAAGGTAGTCTGGAGCCAAACAATAAACATATTCCCTGTGGGCCTCAGAATTTGGGATCATATGCATACAGGAAATACACTTTTAAACCCAAAGGGGTTTTCTGACATCTTATAAGAGCTACCAACAAAAAGGCAGTAACAACAAGTTCTTAAAAAAAAGCCAAGAAGTGACAGAATTACACTACTTATCTATACCAACAGACACAATTATTATTATTTTTTTCTTCATAAAGAGAAAGATGAAGGGGAAGGAAAGAAGGAAAACTACCAACAATGGTAGAAAAAGTACTCAAGGAGTAGAAAGGAATACCAGCAATGGTAAAAAAGAAGTACCAACAAATGGTAACTTGGCTCTAAGAAAGGAAGAATACTAAAAATCATAAATTATGGGAGGGAAGAAGAAAAAGCTAAAATACCAAAAATTCAGTAACTCACAAAAAACAATTAGAAAGAGAAAATCTGAAGACTACATCAAAAACACTTGACAGCTAGGAATCTGCATTTGAAACCTATTGGCAGCAAATGAGATCTGCGGTATGTTAGGTTGGTGGAGCATTATGGGTGAAGGGAGGAGCTCAAGAGTTCTAGGATCCAATGATCTGGAAGATGCGGCTGAGTCAGATCCAAGTCTCAGATATGAACAAGTCACTTGTGGAATGATTGAAAATGACAACAGCATACTTATTCTTCTCTCTCCCTATTAAGGCTTGTGTTTTGGGCCTAGTTGTTTGTTTGTAGAAGCTGGGTGTGTGAGCACATGTTCCAGGGTATCTTAGTTTAGCCAAAGCCATTCATGCATTTCAGTGAGAGGGAGGTGTTAATGGTCATTAGCTGATTGGGTTTACCTGGACTACGGCTTGGAGTAAGCACCTCATTGGTTCTTTCGAGCTTTTTTTAAAGTTGTTTCAGATTTTAACTTTCTCTTACTTAAGAAGTTAACTTGTGAGTGTTTCTGCCATTTCACACTGAGCTAATCAGAGGAAGGGCACTGAGCAAATTGATCTGTGATATATAACATTAGGCATCCTGTTTTTTGCTTATTTTTATGAGTTATTTATAGCAGGTATATTGTCTGTTGCATACGTTTCTAGCTAGTTTCACTGTGTGTGAGGTATTAACTAGAAACTTTCTACATTTGTTAAGCATCTGTTTGGGTCGGTTTCATCTGATTTCCTGCAAAGGAGTGTATCATATAACTTGTTTGTAGTTAAAAGTATTCTCTAGAGTCTCCTTGCTCCAGTATCTGTTTAAAATGTTCATTTAAAGGCTCACTGCTGCTTTTCTGCTGTGATAAACATTCCAACAGTTTTTTTCTACCTAAGTAGTGTGGGTAGTTGTAGCATTGTCCATATTCAGGTTTGTGTTTTGGGCCTAGTTGTTTGTTTGTAGGGGCTGGGTGTCTGAGCACATGTTCCAGACCATCTTAGTTTACCCAAAGCCATTCTTGCATTTCAGTGAGAGGGAAGTGTCTATGGTCATTGGCTGATTGGGGTTACCTGGATTACAGCTTGGAGTAAGCACCTCATTGGTTCATTCGAGCTTTTTTTTAAGTTGTTTCAGGTTTCAGCTTTCTGTTCCTTAAGAAGTAAACTTGTGAGTGTTTCTGCCATTTCACACTGAGCTAATCAGAGGAAGGGCACTGAGCAAACTGAGCTGTGATATATAACATTAAGTATCCTGTTTTATGCTTACTTTTATGAGTTATTTATAACACTTTTATTGTCTGCTGCATACTTTTCTAGCTAGTTTCACTGTGTGTGAGGTATTAACTGGAAAATTTCTACATTTGTTAAGCATCTGTTAGGGTTTGTTTGGTCTGATTTTTGTTTCCCACCTTCCCTCCCTATTGGTATCCTGTTCTTATACTTGGTGGCTTTGCAGTCGCCCACCCCTACTGTAAACTTGATCTGGGATACTCCTCCCAGTCTAGTGTCATTACCTCATTCTCCCTAATACAGGCAGAACATTTGAGAAGGCCAACCCACTTAGTTTCTTAACCTTGAATTATATTCTGCTCCCCTTTCTCCCTTTCCACTTTACAAAAAAAACATTTTCTAAGCTTGTTTCCTGCCTTTCCTGTAAGTAGTCTAGTCCAGATACAGATTTACTGTATCAAGGACTGTTAGTAAGTTTCTGAGCCCCCAACCGTTTCTGTGTTGGAGGGAAGACTTCTAGCTTATCAGTGGGAGTGATAAGCACTAGATAGCTTATCTAAAAAAAACAAAAACAAAAAAACTTTATGCATCGCCGCTTAGCTAGGGTTAAACTATTCCCTGCGCCATACAGTCTGTTCTTCGAATTTTGCCTTAAAACTAACCAGTTTTTTAGTTTTAGCAGTCAAATCTGTTTCTTTGAGCTCAGCACTTGTTCAGAACTCGTTGTAAGCACTAAAAAAAGCTACAAATTACTTCAGCACTCAACTTTCCTTACTTGTCTAGATGAAAATAGTTTTTAATACTTAATAAATAAGCACCTATCCAGGCATGGTTAAGGGTCAGCTTCAGGTGTTTTCTCCTCTCTACCTGACGAATTTGCGCATCTTGGGGCAGTGCAGCAATTGCCTCATGTACACAGACAACCCTCTCCTCCTACCACCCAACACTACAACCTGTCAGAGATGCACTTATATAGCCAAACTGGAAGCAAAACTCTCTTCACAAAAGACTGGACTAGAAAGCCAAGAGGAGAAGGTAAACACTTGCACCACACCACACTCATCACATAGTCCCTCAAAACCTACACCACCAAAACACACACATAGAAACACAAAACACACACCTACATTCGCGGAGGCTCTCAATAAAAATCTGCCCAAGCAACAGGAACCGCCAAAGTAGAAACCAAAGCAACCTCCACCCCCCAACACAACCCAAATGACACATAGCCCACAAACTCAGTGTGCCACTCAACCACAGCCCATAAGGCATAACAACGTACCCAACACTCTAGTCATAGGTGATGCTACAGTCAGGTACACTGATTTTACACTCACCAAGCTAAACAAGGAGAAAGTTACTGTCAGCTGCCTGTCGGGTGCCAGGATCTGCCAAATAACACACGCACTCAGGGCACTCCACAACAAGTACAAATATGACTCTGTCATTGTCCATGTTGATGTGAATGACTTGACACGTACCTCCCTGGATTACATGAAAAGAGAGATGGAGGAGGTGTCCAATCTTGTAGCCCAGGCAGGTATGACCCTAGCCCTGAGTAGCATCCTGCCATCACCCAGAATGATACCACAGTACAAGGACAAAATGATTGACTTCAACAACTGGCTAAGCTTCTGGTGTCATTCTAAGGGGATCCAGTATCTGTCTGCCTGGGATGACATGACTGACAGATCACGATGCTTTGCCAGAGATGGCCTGCACCTGTCGCCCTTGGGATTCTGGATACTGGCTAATGCTCTTGACACCACTATAGTGCTTTTTTTAGTCAAGTTCCAATGACAAATTCACCACCATAACAGGTACAAGCAAGCAAAATATGATGGTAATGCTACTCAATGCTAGAAGTCTATACCTCAAAATGCACTCACTCAAGGCACTCCTTAAAATGGAGAACATCGACATCTGTGCAGTGACAGAGACCTGGTTCAAGGCTCCAGAGAGCACCCCTGCATTACCAGGCTATAATTCATACCACACCTTTCGGCCACCTAACCTGGACCGAAACACTAAAAGCGGAGGCGTGTCCATATTCATTAAGGATATCCACACTTCCAACCTAGTTGCTCAGCATAATGCATCTGAGATTATCCAAGTGCAACTAACTCTGGGCAAGACCGCAATCCAAATTGTAGCTTGCTACAGATCCCCACTCATGCCCCAGGATTCCCACTCCTCATTTCTTGATACACTGGAAAATATTAGGGTACAACCTAACACCCTAATAATGGGCGATTTCAACTACTCCAAAATTAACTGGGAAAACTACTCATGTACCAACTCTTTTGCTCAACGTTTTCTGGAATTCATACATTCCAACGCCTTGGATCAACTTATTCACACCCCCACCAGGGGCAGCAATATCCTAGACCTGGTCAATACCAACATGGAGAACCAGTGTTCCACACCAGAGGTAAACTCCTCATTTGGCCTTGTTCAAGAGAAATCTTGACCAATGGATGGGAGATCGCAGATATACCCCAGGGATTACCTCAGTGTCACTGCTCAACAGAGGCACAGCAAAATAATGGGTATAGTTCCCCATACTAAAGGGGTGGCGTAAGCCACAAAACTATGGGCTAGGCTTGTAAATGCCCTCGGGCAGATAGCCTAGTATGAACCTATGAACCTATGAACCTATGGTCAGAACCGACCACAAGCAAATCACCCTAGACATCTACATCCCGCCCCCACCCCCCATTAGGGAAACCACCGTAAAAAATTTCTCCAAAGCCAACTTCACTAAGACAGAAGTGGCACACTTCACGACACCCATGCAGACGGACAACAGAGGTACGATTCCGGAATCCTACACAAATGCACTTTATAAGCACTTACACGAGTGCATGGATTTGCACATCCCTAACAGAATCAAGATGCTATCCTCCAAAAAAAGGAAGACAATCTGGTGGTCCTGTGCCATAAACAAACTCCACAACAGAAGAAAGAAACTGTTGCAAAAATGATTAAAATCCCATGATTGGAGGAACTCCCTGGTCAGCCTCAGTAAGAAGCTGAGATCCCTCAAAATCCTCCAAAGCTAGTTATGAAAACAAAATTGCCACTGATTCTAAAGACAACCACAAAGCATTCTATAGCTATGTCAAGAATCTCAATGGAAACACTCAGATCTGCTCTGAGTTACATCACAATGGCACTAAATATACAGAACCAACTGATATTGCCAACATCCTGGTAGATAGGTTCAGTGCTAACTTTACCCCTCCCCTCACCCCCTAAAGGGCCCATCTCTATACCGGAAGAATGCAAAGTTCCTGTAATCACAGCTGCACAGGTAAAAACCACACTCTCCAAAGCCAAGATCACAGCATCTATGGGACCTGACAACATCCCAGGCTGCGTTCTACATGAACTACAGAACGAACTGGCACCCCACCTAAGCACCATGTTCAATCATAGCCTCACCTCAGGCTTTTTGCCCACTGAATGGCGCACATCGACGGTTATCCCACTCCACAAAGGGGGAGCCACCACGGACCCCGGGAACTACCTCCCCATTAGCCTGATGAGCCTGGTCTGCAAGGCTATGGAACGTATCATCATGGAACTTATAAACAATGACATTGGTAATCTCCAAACTTTTGACCCCACCTAGTTCGGGTTTGTAAAAAGCAGATTGTGTCTCCTAAACCTGACAGACTTCTTTGAAGTGGTCACCAAAGCCGTAGATGAGGGTAAGGTGGTTCACACAGCCTATCTAGATCTCGCCAAATCTTTTGACACCATCCCCCACACAGGAATTATAGATAAACTCACTAAACTAGGCATAAATCCCTATGTCACAAGATGGGTTGCCAACTGGCTCACTGACAGAACCCACACTGTGAAAGTAGCAGACTCCAAATCCGACTTCAGACCAGTGGCAAGTGGAGTACCACAGGGTTCAGTCCTGGGTCCTCTCCTGTTTGATATCTACTTCTCTGAAATACAGGCTAACACAGAAGGTCTTTGGCTAATGAAGTCTGCAGATGACTGCAAACTAGGAGCCATAACTGAAACTCCTAATGATGTGGACATCGTACAAAAGGGCCTCACTGAGAAAGATGCCTGGTGTCAAAGCCATGGCCTCAAGCTCAATGCCAAAAAGTGTATTCTCATCCCTTTTGGTAAAAACTCTGTACCCATGAACTACCAGGTCTATTTTATATATTCGAACGTTTAAATGTTCAAATCATTAAAGATCAAACTTTAGTGACAGAACATTTAAATGGTCGAATATATTAAAAAATTAAAAAAAAAAAACAAAAGAAATTAAAACTAAAGGTTGTAAGCAGGGGGGCAAGCCCCTCTGCACTCCCGACAACCCCGCTACTTAAATATACCAATTCCAAGATCACGCTACAGTGTGGGGAATGGGAAATTTTTCATTTCTGCACTGTAGCACACTGAAGTGTGTTCTCGGAGTTGGTATATTTAAGTAGTGGGGGTTGTGGGAGGTGCAGAGGGGCTTGTCCCCCTGCTTAAACCCATTTCTTTACTTTTTTTTTATTAAATATTAATTTTTAATATATTCAAGCATGTAAATGTTCGATCACTAAAGTTCGATCTTTAGCGATTCGAACATTTAACCGTTCGAATATATAAAATAGACCCGAACTACCACATAGGCTGTAGTCTACTTAACACCGAAAGTGTGATAAGAGACCTTGGGGCACAGGTGGACAGTAGTCTCTCCTTTGATAATCACATCGCCGCAGTAGTCAGGAAATCCTTCTACGTGGCACACCTCATCACAAAAGGTTTCTCATCCAGAAAAAAGAGGTCATTGTTCCCCTTTACTCATCACTCATTAGACCCATTATAGAATACAGTGCGCCTTTTGGTATGTACCTCACAAGACATCTACAACAACTGGAAAGGCCGCAGAAATACCTCACAAAGAGGATTACTGGCCTCAAATAGATGCCCTATGCAGACCATCTAAAAAAACTCCAGCTTTACTCCATCACATATCGACTACTCAGAGGTGATCTCTGCCTAACGTACAAATCTATGTCAAATCCAGAGCTGTTGGATATGTTCCATTTAAAGAAATCCCAATCCCTCAGAGCTACACGCTCTAGGGACATAAACCTTGTCACCACAATAAACAGAACATGCTGGAGGGATAGATTCCTGTCCCAGAGATTTCCATACTCTGGAACAAACTACCTATCTATGTCAAACAAAGCTCCTCATTAGCACTCTTCAAGAAAAATCTTGATGATTGGATGGGAGATAGGAAATTCACCCCGGCAATCACATCTGTGGCTCTGCTCGACAGGGGCGCAGGAAAATAATTTTCTTGGGTGCGAAAGCCAAGGTACCTTTCTGGCTAGGCTTATATAGGCCCTAAGGCCAATAGTTTAGTACTTACCTATGAACCTAAAATGTTATAATATGTACATAACTTTCTTATCTAATGTTGTCTCTTCCATCCTTTCCTCAAAGGCAGGGACAGAGTCTCCAGCTACTTTGACCTTGGGGTGACCTCACAGAAGGATATCCAGAGGATGGCAGAATCAATAGCTCCCCTGTTCCTGGAGACCATATCCAGCTTATAATGACAGAAAAACATGTGAACATTGGACAAAGAGGGCACCACATAATATCTTCAAGTTCAGGCCCAGGAGAAGAAGGCTGAGGAAGTTGAGGCAGACCTAGTCAAATGAGTTTTGACTGGTCCAGGCAGGGTCAAGCCTTTTTCTTTATAAACATGAAAAACACAGTCAGATAACACGCCTAGCTAAGGAAACTTTGGAAATCCTTTGGCTAATCTTAGCTTTAAAAAAATAGACAAAAAGTTGATCTGTCTTCCAGAAGAATATGGTACAATGGAGGTAGAAATGGAGTTGGTGATATCTATCCAGCAAGTGTAGCATATATTGCCCTTTGATGGAAAAAATTGGAAAGAAAACTGATAGATTAATGTATTGGCTTAGTGGGGCCTCAGACAATGATGGACTGGTTTTGCGGGACATCTTATTTTTGTGGAAAACGATGTAGTGCAGATACTCTCCATGCTGAATTTATTGCCACCAGAAAAAATTGTTTTCAGAGTCAAAAATGTTTTATCCACCCTGGCACCAGGTTCAAAAGGGGGCTGGGTCAAGGTCGGAAGCAGAATGGTCATATCCCAAGGGGGAAAGGGATCCTTATACAGGGATCTAAGAAGGAAGTTGCCCCTCAAAAAAGCTTTGGCAAGTCTAAGAGAAGCTAATGTAGTATGATTTTCTCCATTATGAAAATTGGAGACAGCCACTAACTGGACCTTAATCACAGAATAACCTGCCCAGCCTGGAAAATGGATGCTAGAAAGTCTAAGACCTCATGGAGAACAGCCAAAACAGGATCCAGATTCCTTTGGAAGGCCCAAACAGTAAATTTCTTCCATTTACTTTTGCAAATTCTCCTGGAAGATAGTCTCTGGGAAGAAGTAAGAATGTGGATTACTGGGGAAGAAAGACTAGACTGTGTAGCCAGCATTGGAAGTGGAGAAACCAAGTGGTTAACCTGAAGGCCTGAATGTCCAGGAGAGGTGTGCCAGAAGGGTAAGAGAGAAGACCTGAATCAGGATCCAGCACCTGGGGGGGGGGTTTACACAAATTAGGCCAGAGAAAGGGAAACCACATCTGATGAGGCCAGAAATGGGCAATGAGGATAACCATGATCTTCCTCTCTGATACTTTCTGCAAGAACTTTGGAACTAAAGGAGGATGGGGGAAAGGCATATGGGGGGGGGGGGTCAAACTTGCTTCAGAGCATCCCTCAGTGACTTCCACTCCTTTGGAATCAGGGCAATAAACCTACTGCACTTGGTATTGTGAAGAGAGGCAAAAAAAAAAACAGCATGGCCGGCTCCAGTAACAAAAATCTCTCTTCTCACAATGTCGGGTTTAGAGACCACTCATGAGATAATATGGTAGACCTGCTCAACCCGTCCGCCAGCACACTGGACTTCCTCAGTATATGAGTTGCTACCGGAAAGGTAGATTTTGACACTATTCCCCACTCAGACATCATTGACAAACTCACCCATGTACGCATCAACCCTTGTATCATTAGATGGGTCACTAACTGGCTCACTGATAGAACACAAATAGTCAAAATAGGGAAGTCCACCTCCAACAGCATACCTGTAACCAGTGGTGTTCCACAGAGCTCACTCCTGGGACCTCTACTGTTTGGAATATATTTCTCCGAAGTAGCCAAAAGAAGAAGAAGCAAAAACTAAAGGTCTGTGGCTGACAAAGTTTGTTGATGACTGCAAACTGGGAGCGATCACAGACTCTCCAAATGATGTCAACATCCTAGAAGAGGGTTTTACACAAATAAGAATTTATGTATGCACCATAACATTCCATGTTAGTAAAACATCTCGCCTTCATTCATTGCTGGTTGGGTTCGGAACCGAGAATTGGTTCTGACTCGACCTTATACAAAAGCTCAAGAGCTTCCACCGCCTCATGGCCATACCCTATCCGATGATGCTCAGGAAAGATTACCCAGATCTTGTTTACAGATACCATAGTTATTATATCTAAGCATGTAACCATATCCCGAAAAAGAGACTAAGAAGAGATTCAGAGACATAATATCCAATTTTCATAAGAACCACTCGATACTCCAGGAGGTAAGGTGGGTGAAGGAGGGTGGGACACAAGAATGAAGGCGAGATAGAAAACAAACCTGGAACGTTATGCTGAGTACATAATTTCTTAATGTTATGTTATCCTATCTCACCTTCATTCATTGCTGCATGGGACAGGGTCCCTAGCACCTTCTTTCTTAGGTGGCTCAAGGGAAAAACTCTTCAAGAACAGTAGACCCAAAAGAGGCCTTGTTTTTGGAGGCCAAATCGACTTTCTAATGAGTGATAAAGGTATGAGGCCTTACCCATGTTGCTGCACAAATGGATTCCATAGGTAGCCTCGCCTGAAAGGCATATGACGTAGATATAGCCCCTGTGGAATGGCATTTCACTTTTCCCTAAAAGTTTTTATTCTGAGCTCTATATGTATAAGTTATACAGTCTGTAAGCCATTTAGAAAGTGTGACTTTTGATATTGGGGCTCCTTTCTTTTTGTCTGAAAAAAATACAAATAACTGATCCAATTTTTTGAAATCTTTTGTTCTATGCAGGTAGAAACATAACTGTCTGTGTACATCTAACTGGCGTAATTTATACTCTGCCTTGTTGCCATAGTTTGGGAAAAAACAGGTAAGTCAATGGATTGATTTAAATTAGCTTCAGAACACACTTTTGGTAGGAATGAGGGGTTGGTTCGTAAGGAAACTCTATCTTTGTAAAAAGTCATGTAAGGGGGAAGTAGTGGCAAAGCTGGAAGTTCAGATACTCATCTAGCAGACCTAATGGCCACTAACAGTGCTGTCTTCCACGACAAAAAATTTATGTCACAAGATGATGCGGGTTCAAAGGGAGGAAGAATCAACATAGAACAAAATTTAGGTCCCATGTTGCTGGCGGTTCCTTTACTGGAGGTCTCAGTAAGAAAGTATCCTTCAACAATGCCTTACAAAGTCTGTGGGACATGATTTTTAGTCCCATTTCCCCGATATGATAGTTCGATATAGCAGCTAATTGAACTAGAATAGTAGCTGCCGCTGCGCCTTCATTAAAAAGCTTAGGCAGAAAGTTTAACACAGCAGTTTTGGGGGCAGTAACGGGATCAATATGGCTGTTGCAAGCCCAACAGGAAAATCTTTTCCATTTGCTAGAATATAATTTTCTGGTTGATGCCTTATGAGATGAAATCAGTATATGTTTCACTGCAGGGGAAATATCTGGAAACCTGGCTATTTGTGGAACTGGTGCAGCCAAGCTGTCAATTTGAGGGTTTGAATTGATGGCTCAAGCGACCCTGATGGATGGGTCAGGAGATCTGGAACTGGGTCCAGAATCCACGGCTCCTCCTGGAGATGGGGCCATAGAAAGGGGAACCAAATTTGACGAGGCCAGTATGGTGCAATGAGTATTACTCTGCTTCTCAATGTGCTGGCTTCCTGAAGGACTTTCGTATCAAGGGAAAGGGAGGACAGGCGTAGAGGAGACCCGAGGGCCAATCATGTACAAGTGCATCCCTTGATGTCTCCTCCGGAGGGGGGATCAGGGCAAAATAGCTGCTACATTTTGTATTCATGGACGTGGCAAAGAGGTCGCAGCAAGGCTGGCCCCACTTGCGAAAAATCACTTCTGCAACTTCCTGTTTTAGGGACTACTCATGGGGCATCAGGATGGCTCTGCTGAGTTTGTCCGCTATTATGTTGGACTTCCCTGGGATGTGCGTTGCTGTCAGAAAATGTTAGGAAGAGACTGCCCACTGCCATACTACTTGGGCCTCTCAATATAGGGACTACGATTTGGTTCCTCTTTGTTTGTTTACGTAATATACTACTGACATGTCTGTCTGAACTGCAATTGTTTCTGGTGGAAGTGAGTCCTGGAATGCCTGCAATGCCAAAAGCACCACTCTCATCGCTAGGACATTGATATGCAAGTGGTTCTTGTGATCCTTCCAAACACCTTGGACAGTCTTCCCCAGATAATGCCCCACCCCTACCCTATCTGGGAAGCATCCTTGGTCACTGTGGCTACTGGTTGCAGAGAAACAAACAGTTGGCCTAAGGTCACTTGAGTGGAGCGAAGCCACCAATGCAGATCTTTCTTGCAAAACTTTGTTATGGTCACTTTTTGAGACATGGGTAGTTCCTGCATGGACCACTGGGAGAATAGTAACCATTGAAGAATCCTCATGTGCAGACGAGCTAAAGGTACCAAAGTTATTGCTGCCGCCATGGTACCCAGAACATTCAAAACAAGCTTCGCCTGTACTTTCTTCTTGGATAAGAGGTTCCTGATTAGATGATGCAAGGTTTGAATCCTCTTGGGGGATTGGCCAACATTTGTCTTCTGCCCCTATAAATACGATATGCTGTGATGGCAACAAGGCAGAATTTTTGAAGTTTATTGTGATGCCTAGCTGAGAGCAAAGGTGAGTGGTAGTGTCCCTCGCTCTTGTTAGTAGATGTTTGGTGGTGGTGGTGGTGGTTAGGAGCCAATCGTCTAAGTACGGAAATACCTGGAATCCTAGATGCCTCAAGTGAGCCGTAACTACTGCCATGTGAACACTCTGGGGGCTGTAGTGAGACCAAAGGACAGAGTTCAAAACTGGTAGTGATGGACTCCCAGCCAAAAGTGTAAATGTCTCCCGGATCACCTGTCCATTTTTATGTGGTAGTACGCATCCTGGAGATCTATAGAGCATATTCAATCATCTTTCCAAGAAAGGAGAGTATCGACTGCAGTGTTACCATCCGGAACTTTGATTTCTTGATGGACTTGTTTAGTCTGCTGAGATCCAGAATGGGGCCTCCAGTCCCCTGTTTTTTTTGGAACTAAAAAGAACCTTGAGTAAGTTCTGGATCCAATTTCGTCTGCGGGGACATTTTGGATAACTCCTTTTTCCAGCAACTTCTGTACCGCTAAAGTTGTATGTTCCCTTTGACTGGGTGGTATGTGTTTTTCTAATGGGGGAGAGGAAAAGGGTATGTAGTAACCTCTGTATATGATCATTTGTACCCATTTGTCTTCTGTTATTTCTAGCCAGGCATTTGGGTACAAAGACAAGCGACCCATAACTGCCTCCAGAGATGGACAGATGGGCCTCCTCTCAGGAGCGCTGAAAGAGTTTACCAAGGAAGGAATCCTTGTCACCCTGATTCTGCAGACCTCCCCCCCTCTGCCGCATGGTCAGCATCTTCCATTACTTCCCGCTCTGCCCCTGGGAAAAAAATCACCACATGCGTCTGGGAAAGCGCTTTGGGACTTACGAAACCACATTTTTCCCCCCTTCTGACCTTTAGGATCAGGTCTAGTAGGCAGGGATAAATGGACTCCAACAGGAGATACAGTTTTTCCCTCCTGTTCGCACCTCGTTAGGGTCTCTTTAACTTTTGGCCCGAACAAACATGAGCCATCAAAAAGGACGTTAGTAAAGGAAGACTTGAAGATTTCGGCAAAATCGCATCAGCGCATCCTGGAATGTCTCAAGGAAATTCCTGTACCTGCTGCCCTACTCACTCCATCGGCCACGTAGGAAATAAGTCGCATGGAGGAGTTAACCACGGAGTTTAAAGTGGAGAGCTGGGAGGAGACCTTATCCGAAACCCCCGCAGCTACAGAACCTTGAAGGGTATCTCCTAGCTCCTTTAGGATATCCCTTTGAAGCCTAGTGAAATGAGTTAGATAGTTCAGCGACTGAAGGGCAAAGGACGCTGAAGAAAACATACGGTTTCCATATCTGCCCATCGTTCAAGACTTTATTCGGTGGATGAACAGGTGAGGATGTCTCCGACAACTCCTTGGTGGGTGCCACCACCACCATAGCATCTACCGGAGCACCTTTACTGAGAGGCTCCTTCTCTGAAGGAGCAGTGATGAATTTATTTGGCCTCCTAGGAACAGAGTCTACTGAGTCCGGAGAGCCTCATGCCTTCCGACTGACTACGTTCATGAGTTGGTCGAAAGGCGGTAACACCCAAGAGTTGAAAGGGCGAGACCCAAACATCTCCAGATACACAGACTCATCCTCAGAAGGCTTGATGGGCTTCCAGCCACCTCTCTGTTTAAGGATTTCTAGGATGTCTGAAAAGGAGACATCCTCAGAGGGTGACCATGGGGACCCTCCTGAATCATCCAGATCTGTGTCTGAAGTAATGGACTCCTCAGGGGAATCTAGATGCTTCCTCTTGCACAACCTCTTCAGAGGGACATCCTCAGAGAGGCACTCTGGTGAGGTTTTGGAAGAGACCTCTTCACCCAATGTGGTGTCCTGGGGCATCGGGTCTCCACGCCTGGCAGGGAGCGATGGCACTGAGGCAGCCACTGGCACTTTGGGGGGAAGAGTACTTGGACCTGACAGTGGAGCACTCTGAGGTGACAGCACTCTCCTCATCACCTCAAAAGCCCCTTGACCCTGCTCCAATGTGATTCCCGGCTCCGAGGAACTACAACCCCACCCAAACCAAGTCGGTGGTCTCTGAGACTGATGTAGGCGCCAAGCTCACCCGCACCAAAGCCCCAAGAGGTAGACTCGGGTCGGACAACTGTCCAGCTCGACTCTCCTCCCTGGACCAAATGGGAGAGCGTCAGCTCCTAGACCCCTTGACTTCTGATTGAACTGAGGAGGTTGGAGCGGTGGCCGAGCCCGAAGATCCTGGGGCAGGTCTCGGTACCGATGGTTCCGCTACAGTCAGATCCAAGCACTCTAGCCCCGAAGCCATAGAATGGGTCAGAGGAGGAATCAACAAAGGGGAAGAGATGTTGGTTGACCCCGAATCCCTCTGGGTCGGGGTCGACAGAATCTTGTTCAGCGCTGGCGTCCGTAAAAGCCTCTTGTCTTCTCGTCTTCTCGACCACCGTCAGCAGCCAAGCCAGAACGCTAACTAGGAACACACAAGGAAAAAAACTTTTTTTATATATATGAATATATAAAGTTACACACACACACACACACACACACACACACACACACACAAACACACAGCCAAAAAACTCTAACAAATTCAGTACAATAACAGGAGGAGTAGTCTCCAACTAAAACGTCTAACTCCTACTCAGAAAAGGGGAGGGGAAAGCCCTCCAAGTCAAATGGGCCGAAGGGAGCACTTTAACTCAAACGGACTACCCAACGAGAAAGGAAATAATAATAGTAATAACAATGACCCGAAACTCTCATTTAAACGAGTTTGGGACGTTGATTGGGAGAAAAAACAGAGGGGCCTAGCAGTAGACAACGGCCAAAAAAACAACACAGACAACAACAAACACTCTCAAAATACTACCACACTACTCTAAAGTTAGAAAAACTACAATATATCACAAAATTTTTATAGAATCACTTGAGAAAAAACAGAAAAGTTTCCATTTAGACTAGAGCCTGCATGGAAGCACCCAATCTTGTTTAGCAGCAAACAAGATCTGGTTAATCTTCCCTGAGCATCATGGGATAGGATATAGCCACGAGCCGGTAGAAGCTCTCGAGCTTTTCTATAAGGCTGAGTCGGAACCGATTCTCGGTTACGAACCCAACCAGCAATGAATGAAGGTAAGATAGGACAACATAACATCAAATGATTGATGCCAAAGTCATGGTCTTAAACTTAATGCAAAAAATGTATTATCATCCCTTTCGGTAAGAGCGATGTTCCTGCTAACTACCACACCAGTAGCAACACCCTAAGTACACACTCAGTGGTGAGAGACCTGGGCACACAGGGTGGCCGCAACCTTACCTTTGATCACCATGTCTCCAGTGGTAAGAAGAGCATTGTATATTGATCATCTCATAAGTAAGGGCATTGCCTCCAGACAAAAACCTCCACACCCCTTTGGGTATGTACCTTTCCAAGCACCTGCAGCAACTGGAGAGACCAGAAAAGTTCCTCACAAGGAAAATTCAAGGTCCTCAGCATATGTCCTATGTGTATCATCTGAAATCACTGTTAGTTTATTCTGTTTCATACAGTCTACTCAGAGGTGATCTCTCCCTTGCATGTAAGGCAATCTCTGACCCTGCTTTATTGGAAATTCTGCATATCTGCAAGTCAAATGGTACACTGGTAATTTGTTCTAAATAATTTAACCTGGTACGTGACATTAACAGAACCTGCTGGAGGGACAGAGTTGTCTCTGAGGTTACCACACCTTTGGAACAGACTCCCACTTTATATCAAACAGAGCACCTCTTTGGCCCTCTTCAAACGCAATCTGGACGATTGGATGGGTAACTGTAAATTCACCCTGGGGTTCCATCTGTGTCCCTCCTGGACAAGGGCAACATCTGCTGATCATAGAAATAAGGGTAAGAACTTAGCTAGGCTTGTAAAGGCCCTAAGTCCATTAACCTAGTAACTTCCTATGACGCTATGATCCTATGAAAACAATCAGAAGATATCCCCACCTGCCACACTTTCATCACTTCTCAGCATAAAGGATAGGAATGTGTCCCCCCTTATTTGTTGATATATCAGACGGCTAACATGTCGTCCATCTGGACAGAAATCATCCCTAGAGACAGGATGTCCTGGAAGGCCTGCAATGTTAGGAAAACTGTTCTCATCTGTAGAAGACTGAGAAAGACCATGTGCTTTGGAATGTATTCCCCATGTAATGCCTCTCCCTCCAGCTGGGAAGCATGCAAAGTCACAGTGGCCTTAGGGTGGGAATACAAATGAATGGCCCTGAGATCCCTAGGGAGACTGGATCTACCGCTTTATATCTGTCCTGCAAATGTTTGTCATACAAATATAGAAACTCATGGGTTGGTAACTGATAGACAATTGTGTGCAACTGTCTACTGTAGAACTCTCATGTAATATCTGGCAAGAGGAACAAGTGTAATGGAGGCTGCCATTGACCCCAAAAGCTGGAGGACCAATCTGGCTGGTAGCACGGGAGAGAACAGAACCTTCAGTGCCTGGTTTTCCAGGGTGTACAATCTGTGGTCTGGCAATTTTGCTATCCTGATTGTCGTATCTAAATGGGCATCTATGAATTCCAGTGCTTCAGATGGTAAAAACTGAGATTTTTTTCAGGTTTATTGTGATCACAATCTGATAGCAAAGGTGGAGCAGATTGTCTCTGGCACAAATGAGAATGCTCAAGTAGGAGTGGTAATGAGCCAGTCATCTAGATAGGGGAACACCAAGAACCTTTGCAGTCTGATGTGAGCTGCGACCACATCCAAATGTTTGGTGAACACTGAGGGATTGTGGTGAAACCAAAGCACAGGGCTCTGAACTAAAAGTAATTGTCTCATAGTCGGAAGCAGAGAAACCTTCTAGACTGCCTGTCCATTATAATGTGGTAGTATCTTGAAGGTCTGCTGAGCACATCCAATCACTCTTTCTTAACAGAGAGAGAATGGACTGTACCATAACCATCCAAAACTTGGTATGTATGACATATTAGCTGAGATAACTAAGGTCCAAAACTGTCATGAGGCCTCATTCTTCTTTAGTAGGAAAAAACCCTTGAGAAAATTCAGGATCCATGTTTGTCTAGTGGGACCTTCTGGATGACCCACTTGTCTAGTAGCTGCATTCCTTTAAGGGGGTGGCATGGTGGGAGGTTTCTTTGCAGAATAAGGGAGGTAAAGAAAGGGAATAGAATAGCCCTTGGTTATGATCTTCCAAACCTAGATATCTTCAGTAGTGGATGTCTATGCCTCTGGGTGCAGAGACAAGCTCTTCCCAACTGCTTCCAGAGCATGGCAGTCAGGCATCCATTCAGTAGCACTGATAAGGCCACTGAGAGAAAGGACCACTGAAGCCTTGGTTTTGAAGGACTCTTCTGACTCATGGAAAATATCCGCCATTAGCATTCTCCTCTCTTCCCCATGACGGGTCCATCTCTAACAGTGTCGGAGGGAAACTCTTAGGACATTAGGAACAACAGCTTCTTACTCCCCTTCTGTTTTTTACAGAAGGACCTCTGGGGGGTAGAGAACTGTATCCCTAAAACAGAAAAGATTGTCCCATCTTACTCACTTCTAGACAGCATGTCTTTGATTCTCAACCTGAATAGAGTTGAACCATCAAAAGGTGCATTGACAAAGGATGTCTTGAAAGGTTTTGCAAAGTCACACAACTGCATTCAAACATGTCTCCGTATGGTAACGCCTGTCCCTGCAGCTCTCAAAATGCCTACAGTTGCATTAGATATCAGGAGCATGGAGGTGTTTGACAAGGATTGTAGGGGCTGTTGAGTGGCCAGCTGGGAGTCCACAGATTTCTTGTCTTCTGCAGACATGGACCCTGAGAAAGATTTGGAGAACTCCTTAGTCACATCTCTCTGAAATCTTGTCATGTGTGCCAGATAATTCAATGCCCTCAAAGAGAAGGTATCTGAAGCATAAACTTGCTTCTGAAATCTGCTCAATGCCCTAGACTTCCAATTAGGATGGACAGATGAGCTTTCTTCAGCTACTTCCTTTTGGGTGGCTGGCATTACTACCATGGTGTCCATCGCTGAGCCCTTGCTCCAGGGCTGTTGAGCCTTTGGTGTGACCAGCAACTTATTAGTTTTTTACAGAATAGGTTCTACCACACCTGGCTCCTTCCATGCTCACCAAGAGATTAAAGCCACCATCACATCAGCTGGGGAGGGGGGGGTCGCCCCAGAAGTAGCTGAGCAGGATAAAAAAAAAAAGGCCTAGAGAAACACCGATTCCTCTTGGAGGTGCATTGGAAGACCAACAATCTTTCTGTGTCAGAGATTCAAAGATGAGACAGGGTGATATGGGGGAACGCTTCCTTTTCATCAAACTCCATGTCTTCGGTGAGTGACTCCTAGAGGAGTCAAAATGCCTCCTCTTGCATTTATGTTTTCAGGGACCTCTGCGGTGGGCTACTCTGGAGAGGACTCAGAAGACTAAGGGGGATCCTGAGTGTGGACCATCTTCAGACCCAGGGGAACCAGCTGTCCCAGTGGGATACATGGAGCAGGAGCAGGACCCAAGGTCTCTTGACCTCATCACAAGCAGAAGTTGAGGGATAACCCAACACCATTTCAGTAGGCACTGAAACTTCCAAATTGAGCTGGTCCTGGCAACCGATCCAACTCTGTTCAGAGGCTGATGTCAAACCTGAGTCATCTAGTATGAAGTTCCAAGAGTAAGAGAAGGCTCTGATAATTTCAGAGTCTATCCCAAAACCCCAGTACTAGAGCTGATGCTTTGGCTCTGAGATCTCTCCGGATCATATAAGCTCAGAGTCGGATGGATCACAGATATTGCAGGAGTGGAAGCAAACCAAGTCTTCATATCTGATGAGGATAATCCCTGGAAGAAACTTCAATCTAAAGTCCCAGAAACCAGAAGGCAGATCAGGGTATGAGCTACCATAAATGGGAGGGGGGTGATGTTAACAGGTCATAAGGAACTTCCTCCTCATCCTATCTACATCAGCTTTTGTCTGGCTTCTGGTGGACTACACTGATGTGGCAGAAGAAGAGGTGGAGGGGAGTCTAGAAGATACTTGCACAAGTCTCTCCTGCAAAAAAGGGGAGTGTAGTCCAGGGGAGACTGGCTCCAGTGAAAATCTAGGTTTCTGCAATCAAGGAGTTTGCAATCCAGTAACTGTCACATCCGATGGAGGAATCAGAACTGAAGTTTTAGGTAACTTTGGAGATGGTGCCAAGGAAGCCAGTAACAAGAAGGAAAGGTCGGGAAAGCACCTCCTAGACTTCTTGCTCTTTTTGCTGGGCTTGTCACCACTCTTCTCCCCTTTGTATCAGTCAGAAAGCTTTGTAGCAGACAGGGAGTGAGCCTCAGGATACAGTAGACATAACTTTTGATGACTGTCCCGCAGAGCTTGTTCTGCCATTTAATAATGGCCCATTGGCAAAAAACAGTGCAAATGCTGCAGTCTTCATCCAGATGAACAGTAGCCAAGTAGTAAACACATTCTGTATGGTCATCAGAATATGGAATCTTGTGGCTGCAGGCCATGCAGTTTTTAGACCCAGAAGTATTTCTTGGACATGGGCAGTCAAGAACTATACTAATATGAAGAAAGGCAGCAATATAAAAACACCAAGAAATAATAAAAATACAAATAATGAGCAGAGAAATAACACCTAGATTACTGAAAAGGAGACCTAACCTACACTAACAGAAAGGGCGCAAAGGCGAGAAAGGCAGATGAAGATTTTTTTTTTTTTTTTGTATTTAGGGTAAAGAAGCTAAGAAAAATTGAAAGAAGTACCACAATTAGAAAACAGAAAAACTATACAAAAAGTAAGCACAAAAGATATAATAAATACATATATATTGTTTCACTTCAGAATCCTGAAATATCACAATCCTGAATTTCATAAAACTTAATCTGGAAGCCCAAAATCCTGAAAACTCAAAATCCTGAATCCTAAAAGACTGAAAACACATAGGATACATATAGTGACTATAGAGAACACAAACCAGATTACATTCCACCAAATATAAGCAGGGGGGCAAGCCCCACATGGGGGGGGCTGTGCCCCCCACACCCCCTGCTGCTTAAATATATCAACTCCAACATTGCACTTCACTACACTATCATGAGATATGTTGTAGTATAGTAAGTTAAAAAGGTAATGTTACTAAGGTTACAACAGGCAGTCATGAACACATGTAATGGTATGTTTACCATTTTTTTCTGTGGAGTGCAATCTTGGAGTTTATATATTTAACTAGCAGGGGGTGTGGGGGTGCAGGGGGACTTGAACAGTGCTATCCTTTGTCTTGTATGTGTTTCTCTGTGTCCTTGTACTGGAATATTGTCATTATTTGTGTCCTGTATATTTTCAGTACTTTGTGATTTAGGATTTTGAGTTTTCAGGATTTTGAATTTTCAGGACTTTTGGTTCCAGATTATGAAGTTCAGGATTGTGATATTTCAGGATTCTGAAGTGAAACCATAGATATCTATATATATATATATAGAGAGAGAGAGAGAGAGAGGAGTGCTACAGAATCCTGAAAGACCAAAATCCTGAAAGTTCAAAATCCTGAAAATACAACAGATACCAACACTTACTATATTCCAGCACAACTACATACAGAAACATATTACCCTTCAACTATATGCTGGGGGGAAGCCCCCTGCATCTCCCATGTGAGGGGCTGCGCCCCCCACACCCCCTACTACTTAAATATGTCACCTCCGAGATTGCACATCACTACACTAAGTACAATCTCGGAGTTGATATATTTAAGTAGCAGGGGGTACGGGGGTGCAGCTCCCCACACAGTTGGTGCAGGGGGGCTTGCCCCTTGCTTATACTTGGAGAACAGTAATATAGTTTGTGTTTTATTTGTTTCTGTATGTACTTATGCTGGAATATAGTAAGAATTGGTATCCTGTGTGTTTTCAGTATTTTGAACTTTCAGGATTTTGGTCTTTCAGGATTCTGTAGCGCTTATATATATATATATATATATATATATATATATATAGTTATAGTTATTCAAGAGTTAGCTGAGGTGAGCCTGAGTGAGGAATCATATCTGTACTCAGTGAGTGGTAAACGACATCTGAGGTAATTTAGGGGAAAGGTAGGGATTGTGGGTAAAGGGAGGAGCCTGAGCTCTGGATCTTAAAGTCTGGAGAGGTGGAAGTTAGATCCTAGGTTGGATCTGAAGACCCAGGACGTAAGTGACATCAGAAATTATATTTTTTCCTAAACCTAATAAGGGACATTTGAAACAGTTAACCACAAACTACTGCTCCTTAAACTAAAATATTATAAATTCTCAAATGAAGTTACCTATTGATTTGACTGCCATCTTGCCAATAGATCTTTAACCATAACAGGCAATCTTACCTTTTCAGAAACAGGCTTAACTAATACTGGGGTTCCACAAAAATCTGTGGTACCTAACTTCTGGTTAAAGGTATTAACATCTTTGTAAGAAAATTTAGCCATGATTAAGAACTATTTATATGCGCATCACGAACAGACACTAACCTGGCTAACAACAAGAAAAACAATGCTAGTAACGTAGTAAAACAACATCGACTTTATTAACATGTACTGACTAAGCGCTTTCACCCTCATAGGGCATCTTCAGAGTCAGTCATAATAAAACAACATACCTTTTAAATAGAAATTAAAAAAATCCTTTGAACCAATCACTAACCATACTTAATAATTCAATTTAAGTTAACTTACAAATTAACCCTTCACTGTCTAGTTAGTTAAACATATTGAAGTATGTGACAACTAACCTACATAATTACAATTGGTACAGGTACATAAATTGAATACATCTCTTAAAAATAATGTTATATTTTGTGTTAAAATAATATGATTAAAATTGAACAAATGTTTCTTATATAAATAAAATAAAGTGTGTAGCAACAACAACAATCAATGAAGTGTTGGAAAATGAGGTAAAATAAATAAAAAATAGTTTATATATACAGTGATTTATATTTCAAAATACAAGCTAGGGGCAAAGTATCGTTAATGCCTGGCAATGTACTGGCATCTAGCCGCAGCTGCCACAGGCATTCCCTAACTTCTAACATAGTTTTTTAGTCACCACCAAAATCACTTTTAAATAATCTATCAATAACAAAAAATATAAATTTTTTAAAATTAGTACAAACTTTGCTGTGATTAAATAATGCATTAGTTGACTTTTTATTTTTGATATCTCTATTGTGTTACAAAATCCTTTGTGTTAATTTCCTTGTAGTCATGCCCACGTAAAAAGTAGGACAAGATAAGCAGGTTGCCACGTATACTACCATACTTGCACTGCAATTGCAATACCCAGGGCTCTTCAATGTCCTCTTGTGATTACCCACTTGGACATATGGACCATCATTAATGTATTTGCAGGTTCTACAAATACCACACTTAGCCATCTGAGCTGGTCTCCGGCTCGTGACCATAGGTGGTCTTTCAAGCACTTCTTTTAAATTCAAACCCCCTGCTATTGAAAAATTTGGGGCCATCTCCAAGTGTACCTTTCAAATCCCGGGGTAATACACTTTCCCATACTAGCTGAATGGTGTTCTTAACTCTGTTTGATGTTGAATTGTATTCAACCACCATGCCACCACCTATATCAGGTCCAATTTGTTCTTTAACTATGATGGTAGCACTGTCTCTTTTGTCATCTAGTAGGATGGGTCTAAAATCTAAATCTCTTCTGCCTACTATATCCTGTTTAATTGACAGTAATAACTCCATAGGATAACCTCATCGGACAAACAACTCAACTAATTTATCCAGCTCAGCCAGGAATTTGCCCTCATCACTAACTATACGTGAAATACATATCATCTGACCTTTTACAACATTCTTCTTCAAATACCGAGGGTGGCAGCTCTCGTAATTCAAAAATGAATTGCTGAATGTCTTTTTTTCTATAAATATTGGATTGTATAACCCCTTCTAACTTGTACAGCTGTATGTCCAAGTAATCCATTGTATCTCTAGCCACTTTACTAGTACATTCCAAGAATGTAGTGGTTTGATTAAGGTATATAAGAAATTCATCAAGTTCCACTCAAGGAACAAGGGAGGTGGTGTTGCCATTATGTCCAATTCTGATTACACTTGGAAAATGCAGAACATCTTACATGATGCTGATACATACGAATTGGTGCAAAGGGCTTATACAAAAACAGATTGGCAGTTGTACGAATTCCTATGTGAGGGGATTATTACTAACGAAGAGCATAGATACCTACTAGTAGAGCACCCTATTATGCCCAACATCTTTAAAGATACACAAAGATACCAACAACCCGCCATTTAGACCAATCGTGGCAGCAAAAGGTTCAAAAACTGAACCATTGGCAGCCTTTATTGATATTATCAGTAAAAGTACACTAGACAGGCTACTGCATATTTTGAAGGACTCTTGTCACTGTCTCGATTGTCTTAGGGCACTGGCAAACACCAATATGGGTGAATTTTGGGTTGTAATGGTGGATGTAGTGAATTTATTTTCAGTAATCCCACATGGGATGGGCTTAGAATGGTTTGCAAATAGTTTAGTCAAGTACAGTGGTTTGCAACAGGTAAAGAGAAGTCTCCTGGTTGATCTCATGGAAATGGTATTAGAAAACAATTACATCAGTTTTGAGGGAGAATTCTACAAGCAATCTACCGGAGTTGCCATGGGTGCTAGATGCGCACCAATTTATGCCAATTTGGTGTTGGCAGAATGGGAAGAGCTATATGTTTTGACTACTAGGTTCAAGTCCAAAATGATTATTTATCTGAGATTTTTGGATGACATACATTTTCTTTGGAAAGGCACCCAAGAGGAACTTGATGAATTTCTTATATACCTTAATCAAACCACTACATTCTTGGAATTTACTAGTAAAGTGGACAGCGATACAATGGATTACTTGGACATACAGCTCTACAAGTTAGAAGGGGTTATACAATCCAATATTTATAAAAAAAAGACATTCAGCAATTATTTTTTGCATTACAAGAGCTGCCACCCTCAGTATTTGAAGAAGAATGTTGTAAAAGGTCAGATGATATGTATTTCACGTATAGTTAGTGATGAGGGCAAATTCCTGGTTGGGCTGGATAAATTAGTCGAGTTGTTTGTCCAACGAAGTTATCCGATAGAGTTATTACTATCAATTAAACAGGATATAGTAGGTAGAAGAGATTTAGATTTTAGACCCATCCTACTAGATGACAAAAGAGACAGTGTTACCATCATAGTTAAAGAACAAATTGGACCTGATATAGGTGGTGGTATGGTGGTTGAATACAATTCAACATCAAACAGAGTTAAGAACACCATTCAGCTAGTATGGGAAAGTGTATTCCCCTGGAATTTGAAAGATACACTTGGAGATGGCCCCACATTTATCAATAGCAGGGGTTTGAATTTAAAAGAAGTGCTTGAAAGACCACCTATGGTCACGAGCCACAGACCAGCTCGGATGGCTAAGTGTGGTATTTGTAGAACCTGCAAATACATTAATGACAGTCCATATGTCCAAGTGGGTAATCACAAGAGGACACTGAAGAGCCCTGGGTACTGCAATTACAATATAAGTATGGTAGTATATGTGGCAACCTGCTTATCTTGTCCTGCTTTTTACGTGGGCATGACTACGAGGAAATTATGACAAAGGATTTTGGAACACAATAGAGATATCAAAAATAAAAAGTCAACTAATGCATTATTTAATCACAGCAAAGTTTGTACTAATTTTAAAAATGTTATATTATTTGTTAATGATAGATTATTTAAAAGTGATTTTGGTGGTGACTACAAAACTATGTTAGAAATTAGGGAATGCCTGTGGCAGCTACGGCTAGATGCCAGTACATTGTCAGGCATTAACGATACTTTGTCCTTAGTCTGTATTTTGAAATATAAATCACTGTATATATAAACTATTTTTATTTATTTTACCTCAATATCCAACACTTCATTGATTGTTGTTGTTCCTGTTGTAGTTTTTTGGTTTTGTTTCTGGATATATACATATATACATACACATTTTATTTTATTTATATAAGAAGCGTTTGTTCATTTTTAATTATATTATTTTAACACAAAATATAACATTATTTTTAAGAGATGTGTTCAATTTATGTACCTGTACCTATTGTAATTATGTAGGTTAGTTGTCACATACTTCAATATGTTTAACTAACTAGACAGTGAAGGGTTAATTTGGAACTTAACTTAAACTGAATTATTAAGTATGGTTAGTGATTGGTTCAAAGGATTTTTTTAATTTCTATTTAAAAGGTATGTTGTTTTATTATGACTGACACTGAAGATGCCCTATGAGGGTGAAAGCGCTTAGTCAGTACATGTTAATAAAGTCGATGTTTTGCAACGGAACTATCTGGTTTTTGTTACTAGTTTTTAACATAATTGGTTATTCAGGAAAAACAATGCTCTTACTTAAGAGTGAAAGTGCAAGCTACCCTAAAAATTATAGACCAATAACTTGTCTTCTGGCAATGTATAAACTATACACTGGAATTGATGCCGACAGACAGAGATTATAGTTATTTAGAAGAAAATTCAATCGTGGCAATAGAACAAAAGGGTAATAAAAGAAAGTTATATGGAACAAAATATAATTTTTTGCTAAACAAAGTCATAATGGTAAACTGTAAAAAGGGGAAAAAATCTAAATATGGCATGGATTGACTACAAAAAAGCATTTGACAGTGTCCCACATTCATGGAAAAAAGAGTGCTTAAAAATGTTTAAGATACACCCTACACTGATCAGTCATATTACAGTGACCATGAAACAGTGGCAGACCACTTTGCAATTAATCCATAATAAAGGACAAATTATTATTCCGGGGATAAAAATTCCAAGGGGGACATTCCAGGGTGACTCCCTGTCACCGCTGCTTTTTTGTATTGCCCTTAACCCATTAAGCCGTCTACTTAACAGATTAGGTCATGGCTATAATTTGGCTCCCAGAAAGCAACAAAGTGTAAAGACTTCTCATCTTCTCTTTGTTGATGATTTAAAACTGTATAGCTCATCAGATGAAGAGCACAACTGAAAGTAGTCAAAACCTTTTTAGATGATATAAGAATACCATTTGGTCTTGATAAATGTGCTATAAAGCAACCTTTTGTAAAAGCTCTCGAGCGTTTGTAAAAGGCAGAGACGGATCCAATGGATTGGATCTGAACCAACAGTGAGAATAAAGGCGAGCCTGACAACACCACATGTGGTAGATTACTGGACTGGTTAATATTAGAGTGTGACACAACTTTGGGTAAAAAGATTGCATTAGTTCGTAAGGAAACTCTATCCTTATGAAAAATCTGATATGAAAGTTTCACTGACAAAGCCTGGATTCCTGAAATTCATATGACAGAAGTAATGGAAACCAAAAATAAAGTTTCCAAGACAAAAATTTAAGATCGCAACCATGAGCATTTTCAAAGGGTGGAAGGACCAAGGATTGCAGAACCAGATTTAGATCCCATGGAGGTGTGGGATCTTTAAAAGGAGGTCTGAGTAGAATTGTGCCCCATAAGATGGCTTTACATATCTTATGGGAAGGCAGTGAAAAGCCATCAAATCCAGTATGAAAATTTGAAATTGCTGCCAATTGGACTTTAACTGTTGAAGAACTGGCCCCTTGGTTAACCAGCAGTGTAAAGAACTGTGCAACATCATGAACAGGGGCAGAAAAAGGGTCCACATGGTTTTGAAGTGCCCAGTGTACAAATCTTTTCCATTTACTAGCACAAAGTTTCCTCGGGGATGGTTTAAGGGAAGATAACAAAATTCAGTGGACAGAGGATGAGAGCATCAGTTGTCTAGCTATTACTGGAACTGTACAAACCAAGCTGTTGGCTTGAGATTCAAAAGGTCCAGATGTAACATGCCTGTCTTCTGAGACAGGAGATCTGGTGCTGGGTCTAAAATCCATGGTTGATTAATTAAATGAGGCCACAGGAAAGAAAACCAAATATGTCGAGGTCAAAAAGGTGCAGTAAGAATGACTTGGCTCTTCTACCTGGCAGCTTTCTGAAGAAACTTTGGAATACGAGGGATTGGAGGATATGCATAAAGTAACCTGGGGGGGCAATCGTAGAGAAGAGCATTCCTCGGTGACTCCCAATTTGAGGGGATTAGGGCAAGGTAGCTGCTGCATTTGTTGTTCAGGGGAGATGCAAAAAGATCAGAGAAAGGCTGGCCCCATGTGCGGAAAATCAGTTCCGCTACCTCTGGTTGAGGGACCATTCGTGAGGTAACAGAATGCACCTGCTAAATTTGTCTGCTAGCACACTGGATTTCCCCGGAATGTGCACTGCTAAGAGAAAATGGTTGGAAGATACTGCCCAGTGCCACACCCTTAGTGCTTCTTGACATAGGGGCTATCATCTGATCCCTCCTTGTTTGTTGATGTAGCAAACCACTGACATGTCCATCTATAAAGCAATTGTTCATGATGGGACAGCATCCTGAAAAAATGCTAAAAGCACTGGTCTCAACTCTAAGACAATGATATGCAAACTGGCCTTTTTGGGGAGACCATATGCCTTGGACTGTCTTTCCCAGGTAATGCCCCTCCACCACAGCTGGAAAGCATCCGTGGTCACTATGGCCTTGGGCTAACAGGGGGCAATAAGTGGCCCTGTACCCCTTGTTCTGACTGGATCCACCACATCAGATTCTAATTTGCACTTGTTGGCGATTTGTATTTGAATGGATAAAGGGAGCTGAAGTATTGAACATTGACATGCCAAGATCTAATGAAGAATCCTCACATGAAATCTGGCCAACGGAACTAAGGTTATTGTTGCCACCATTGAATACCAGCACTTGAAGTACTAGGCGAGCTGACAGTGTGGTACTGCAAATTATCTTTTTTACTTGTGATCTTAAAGTTTGAACTCTGGAAAGAGGAAGGGAGGTTATGATCGATTTTGTGTCGAGTAGAGCTCCTATGAATTCTAGACTTTGACTTGGTTCTAGATGAGATTTTTCACAATTTGTGGTTATTCCTAGCAGTGCACAAGTCTAGATAACTTTTTTCTTGCCATGATAAGTTGGTCAGGGTGGAAATGAGCCAGTCGTCTAACTATGGAAACACCCAGAACCCCGTCAGTCTCAAGTGAGCTGCTACTAACGTGTTTGGTGAACATCCTGGGGGCTGTGCTTAGACCAAAGGGTAGCACTCTGAACTGGTAATGACTGGCTCCCAACAGGAAGCGTAAGAATTTCCAGGATTGTCTGTGCATTTTTACAGGATAAGACACGTCCCGGAGATCTACTTAGCACATCCAGTCATCCTTTTCCAAAAATGGAAGAATGGACTGAACTATGACCATCCTGAACTTGGTCTTCAGAGCAGATTTGTTTAGGTTGCTGAGATCCAGTATTGGTCTCCAGTCCCGTTTTCTTTGGCACTAAAAAGAATCTTGAGTAAGTTCCGGATCCTTTCTGGTTTGAGGGAACTCTTGGATGATTCTTTTGCCTAGCAGCTTTTGTATTTGAATTGCTGCTTGTTTCTTCTGATTGGGTTCAACATTGGGATTCTTCTGGAATTGAGAGTTAGGAAGGAAAAATGGTATAATATATATATATATATATATATATATATATATATATATATATATATATATATGTGTGTGTGTGTGTGTGTGTGTGTGTATTATACACATCTATATATATATATATATATATATATATATATATATATATATATATATATATATGTATATATATATATATATATATATATATATATATATGACCCTCTGCACTCAAGTATCTTTTGTTACTTCTAGTCAGGCTCTCTGGTGCAGGGACAAATGACCCCCAGTTGCCTCCAGAGGGAAATAATCAGGCTTCATTTCAGGAGCACTGGAAGGATTTGCAAGAAAGATCCTCTAAAATCTTGATGTTGCGGGCCCTCTGCCATGAGGGCAGTGTTTACCATTTGAATTTTCTCCTCTGCCTCTGGGGGAATACTTTCCACATGTCCTGGAAAGATCCTTGTGATTTTTTGAACCACATCTTTACACTGCCTTGATGATTCCTCAAAAAGGATTTTTGAGGGGTGGGAAAACATATGCCCTTGGCAGAAAGGGTCTTTCCATCATTCTCACACCTGGACAAAGTGTCTTTTACTTTAGGACCAAAAAGAGATGTGCTGTCAAAGGAAGCATTGACGAACATAGGCTTAAAGGTTCCACAAAAAATCACACAAACACCTGAAGCCTCTGCTCTTGAGATTCCTTCTGTTATATTAGAAATAATAAAGGTATGTCCTCGAAGCAATGATTCGCAGAATATGGACTTTCAACAGCTATTGTTACAACTGGAAAGGAAAGTCCAACATTTTAAAAATCTGCAATGGCAAAGGTATAGCTTTTTAGTTTACCTAGAACTTGGTATCGTACCTAGAGGTCTTCGTGTGTTACATATGGAGTCATATGGCAGTTTATATCCTGCACTATTAAAGAAATGGCAGGAGTTAAATATACAGCTAAGTTTGAACTACATGTCGCTTATGGACGAACACTTCTCTAAGACTGAGGCAGATTTACAAGAGGAGATATCGAAAATTGAAAGAAACATCTCTTGTGCACCCTGCTTCAATTCCTGTGTTTCTGACTATAATAGACTATTGAATAAACTGTGTGTATATGAGAAAAAAGCATGAGGCCACAAAACTGAAAAAACTACACCGTGATATTAATGATTTTAAAAACGGACATTTTTTCGTGGCCTAAAGATAGTAAACCGCAGCAGGTAACTATGGCAACTTCTATACAAACAGTGGTGAACATAGATTCTGTAAGGGCATTGGATGAGATTAGTGTCCCGCTGACTGACATAGAAGTCCACCAACCAGCATCTTCGATTGACACAGTTATCAACCAGCATGTGGTGGAGGGTGGAACCAGCGAGGCAAGCACTTCGATGCAATCCAATTTGATCCCTGCAGCTGTAACGAACACACATAATGAATCGACCGGGCGTAATATGGAATCCACATTGTCAACTTCATTATCTACGGATTTTCAACAATCCAAGCAAGTGGTTCGATTGAAGTTACCGGAGGAGGTGACTACAAGGAAACGTACAGTCTCCAGAGAGCGATCCCAGATGAAAAACAGGGGCAGGAGTCAAGAGTGGCCCCATAACATGCAACAATGCGAGATCTTGGGTACTGAAAAATATTGTGTTGTTAATTTGTCTAGTAAGGTAATGAATTCTTCACATAAATCTCTACTTGAAAAAGGTTTAAAGTTTATACCATCGAGCACTGATGGGTTAGCCAATGCCATAATAGATTTAAAGCTGTTTGTACGGAATTTGGACTTGAAATTGATTTTTGTTAATGAAATGTGCAAACGCAGCAGTACATTTATTCCTAGTAGTCATCCTGTCACAAATGCATTTCACAATGTCTGTGAAATGCAGTTGAGATGTTACTATCAAAATGAGAAGTTTACATGTATGTTTAATCTAACTAATGAAGAGCGACGGGCTCTACATGAATTGGAAACCAACAATGATATTACATTGAAAGAAACCGACAAAGGAGGTGTGATTGTGATCATGAATAAGACTGATTACTTTACCTATGTCTCTGAGATTGTAAATGATAGAACAGCATTTAAAGAAATAAACACAATACAGGTTGCTAAACATATCAATAATGTTAGATCATTGATATATGATTTACAAATGATGAATGACATCACACTGGATATGTTCATATATTTTAATATTTCACATCCTGTAACACCAATACTTTATGGTATACCGAAGATCCATAAATCTCTGTATAGGCCCCCAAATGAGACCCATAGTCTCTGGGCGTGGATGGGTCACGGAGCCAGTATCTATGTACTTACAGAGTGTTTTAAGTAAATATCTTAAGTATGTTAAAAGCTATATCAGAGACACGGCTGACATTCTGCAACAGTTAAATACATGGTTTCGAACAAAGACAGCCACTGAATTTCTAATGGTTACATTAGATATAAAATCATTATTCACAGTGATATCTAATACATATGATATCTCTATGATTAGGCAGATATTATGCAGACATCATTTTGGATCAGGAAGGCAGGTTGAAACCATTTGTGAATTACTGAGCACAGTGTTGGAAAATAATACATTCATTTTTGATAAAAAATGTTATCAGACTTCGGGGGTTGCAATGGGCACCCCGGTAGCAAATACGTATGCAACTCTTGTCTTGAGTAACTGGGAAAATGACAATGTGTATTCTGGCTCGGAGTATTTTTCTAATAAGATATTGTTTAAGAGATTTGTGGACAATGTATTTTTTATATGGGATGGTATTGAGGATGATTTAACTGTGTTTGTAGATTATCTTAATACCACCACAGAGTTTCTGAAATTTTCTATGCATTGTTCCTCTAGTAAGCTAGAATTTTTGGACATTATACGTAAAAGGGCATGCCTTCGTTGAAGGTTGAACGTCGAGCTGGCACCTCAGCGTTCGTCAAAATCTACTGCCAATCATTAGCGGACCGGAGTTCCGCTGTGGCGACCCCTAACCGGGAAAGGCCAAAAGACAACAACAACATTATTAAATATGAAGGGTTGGAGTTACAAACTTCAGTCTACAAAAAGGATGTGCAGAGAAATAAATATTTGCACAGAAAATGCATCCCCCACATGTTTATAAGGGAATAACTAAGGCCAAAGATTCCAAAGACAACCATAAGGCATTCTATAACTATGTCAAGAATCTAAATAGCAATGCTCAGATCTGCTCTGAGCTACAACAGAATGGCATTAAATATACTGATCCCAAGGATATTGCCAATATCCTGGCAGATCAATTCAATGCCAACTTCACCCCCCTCTCACCCCCTAAATGGCCCATCTCAATACCGGAAGATTGCCAAACTCCGGTAATAACGGCCACACATGTAAAGAACGCACTCTCCAAAGCTAAGAATATAGCATCCATGGGACCAGATGACATCCTGGGCTGTGTACTACATGAACTACAAAATGAAATGGCACCTCACCTAAGTGTCATGTTTAATCATACCCTCACCTCAGGCTTCATGCCCATTGAGTGGCGCACAGCTACAGTTATCCCACTCTACAAGGGGGGATCCACCTTGGATCCCAGGAACTACTGCCCCATCAGTCTGACGAGCCTGATCTGGAAGGCCATGGAACGTATTATCATGGAACTTATAAATAAAGACACTGGCAACCTTACAACACTGGACCCCACCCAGTTTGGGTTCGTGAAGGGCCGATCTTGTCTCCTGAACCTGATTGACTTCTTCGAATCAGTCTCCAGAGCCATGGACGACGGTAAGGCAGTCCACACAGCCTATCTGGACCTCTCCAAAGCCTTTGACACCATCCCGCACTCTGGAATCATAGATGAACATACTAAGCTGGGCATAAATCCCTACGTCACTCGATGGGTTGCCAACTGGCTTATTGACAGAACCCACACTGTAAAAGTAGCTGACTCCAAATCCAGCTCCTGACAAGCGACAAGTGGAGTACCTCAGGGTTCAGTCCTGGGACCTCTCTTGTTTGGCATCTACTTCTCTGAAGTACAGGCCAACACTAACGGACTCTGGCTAACAAAGTTTGCAGATGACTGCAAACTGGGAGCCATTATTGAATCCCCAAATTATGTCGATACTCTACAAAAGGGCCTTACAGAAACAGATGCTTGGTGCCTGAGCCATGGGCTCAAGCTCAATGCCAAGAAATGTATAGTTATCCCCTTTGGGAAAAAATATGTACCCATGAATTACCACATAAGTGGCAATACACTAAACACCGAAAGTGTTATAAGAGACTTAGGGACACAGGTGGACATTGGCCTCACCTTCAATAAAGTACAGTTTTGTACCTACCATAAATGTAGATGTTCGAGTGTTCACACTGCTGCAGTCATCACACTTGGGTTATCCTGCCGTCAGGTGGTCCCGCAGTCGGCCAGAGTTCCAAAGTCTTGGTCCGGCGTCGGTTGCTGTCACTTCTTCCCTGACGTCAGTGTGCCAGAGGTATATAAAACGCATCCGATGCCATTTTCTTCAGTTTTTCTTGCCCCAGATGTCAGGTGCCCTCAAGTAGGTAGGCAATACATATAAAATAAAAACAATGCCTTCAGTCACAAGCAAATACACCACAAAGGTTGTATAGGATAGAAAAGTATAGATAAGGCCAGCTAGTTCAGAGGGGATGGACGGAGGGTAACCTGGACTGCAGCAGTGTGAACACTTGAACATCTACATTTATGGTAGGTACAAAACTGTACTATGTTCATCGTGTTACACTGCTGCAGTCATCACACTTGGGTAGAATCCCAAAGCTAAGTTTGGGTGGCTGGTCTATAAAGAGTTAGGATTGGCTACGAGGCCCTGCAGAACTGCAGTGGCAAATCCTGCTCTGGATTTAGAGTAAAGAGGCAGGTGGTAATGCTTGGTAAAGGTGTGCACTGAACTCCAAGTTGCAGCCTCCAAAATTTCCTTGGTAGGTACTCCTCTGAGAAAGGCCGCTGAAGTGGCTGTAGCCCTGGTGGAATGTGGCCTAATGGTATTTGGGACTGATTTCCCATGCTGTGTGTAGCAGTAATGAATACAGTGTCCTATCCATTTGGCTATAGTCTGCTTTGAGATAGCCTTGCCCTGTGATCCTGCAGCATATGCTACAAACAGTTGCTCAGTTTTTCTGACAGCTTTTGTTTTGTCCAAGTAGAAGCATAGCTGCCTGTCTATGTCCAAAGAAGGCAGAAGTTTCTCCCCTTTACTCTGGGGGTTTGGATAAAAAGTTGGCAAATGGATGGTTTGGTTAAGAGCCACACTAGATACCACCTTTGGCATAAAAGTAGGGTTTGTCTTTAAAGAAACCCTGTCCTGATGAAAAATTATAAAAAGGTTCCACTGCCATTAATGCCTGTAGCTTTGAGACTCTTAGTAATGAAGTTATTGCCAGGAGCAGAACTGTTTTCCATGATAAAAATTTTAGATCGGCTGTATTGGCTGGCTCAAAAGGTGGCAGGGTCAGCTTTTCCAAAACAAATTTGAGGTCCCAGGTTAGTGTTGGTGCTCTCCGGAGCGGTCTTATGTTTTTAGCCCCTCTGAGATACTGCTTTAGCAAGGGATGAGAGAATAAAGGAGGATCCGTGTTATAATGTGCTGAAATGGCAGATGCGTGGATCTTAATTGATGAGAAGAATAGGCCTCTGTCCAGCATCTCAGTTAAGTATTGTAAAATCTGAGGAATGTTTGGAACAAGAGGGTCTTGGCTTTGAGCCTGGTTCCAGGTGCAGAATCTCTTCCATTTTTCTGAGTAAGCTTTCCTGGTGCTAGGCCTCCTGGCCTCCAAAATGACATCCATACCCGCTTTAGAGAGAGGTGTTGCCTGTTTGACTAATAAATTTGCCATACAGCCAGGTTTAGGGTTTTGAGCTGACCGTGCAGGATCTGATTGTTTTGTTGAGTCAGAAGGTGTGGAATTTGAGGCAAAATCCATGGTGGGCCTTGTGCTAGCTTCCTAAAGATAGGGTACCAGTGCTGACGTGACCAGTCTGGAGAAATCAGGATCATCTGTGGTTTCTCTTGTCTGGCTTTTAGGAGTACCTTTGAACGGAGAGGCAGAGGCGGGAAGGCATAAACTTTTAGGTTCTTCCAGCTGAACAAAAGAGAATCCACTTTCCATGCTTGTTTGTGATACGTCCTTGTGCAGAATTTTTGTAGTTGGCAATTCAGTGGGGAGGCAAAAAGATCTATGTCTGGGCATTCCCATTTTTGCCTTACCATGCTGAATATTTGTGGATTCAATTTCCATTCGTGAGGGTCCATGATATTTCTGCTTAGATCATCTGCCACAGTATTTTTCTTTCCTGGCAGGAATTGTGCTTGCAGATGAACTTGGTATGTTAGAGCTGTGTTCCACAAGGTCATGGCTTGCCTGCATAGGGGGTAAGAATGAGTGCCCCCTTGCTTGTTTATGTACCACATTACTGTGGTGTTGTCTGTCTTTAATAATAATTGTCCTGGATGCAGAAGGTCCTTGAAAGCTGTTAGGGCATTTTGCACAGCCAACATCTCTTTTTGATTGATGTGAAGATGCATCTGGTCTGTGGTCCACTTGCCCTGAATGCATTTTCCTGCCATGTGTGCTCCCCAGGCGTAATCCGAAGCATCTGCTGTTAGAGTCTGCCTGGCTGTGGGTAGGGTGAAAGGCTGACCATTGTTTAGGTGACATGCCTGTGCCCACCATCGAAACTCCTGTTGTAGGCAGGGAATCAGTGGTATTACTGCTTCTAAACTGTGAGAGTGCTGAGTCCAAACACTTTTTAGGTACCATTGTAGTTTCCTCATATGCATTCTGGCATATGGTATTTAGAATGCAGGATGCCATGAATCCCAGGGCCTGCAGAATTTTTCTTGCAGGGAGATGGGACTTTTTTTCCAGTACTTGAAAATATTGAGTTAGTTGAACCTGCTTGTCTGGCGTGAGGTAAGCCATCTGGGCCGTTGTATTTAAGTTGGCACCCAGGAATATAATCTGTTGTGAGGGTACTAGTTTTGACTTCTTTTCGTTTACTGTGTACCCTAGAGAAGTTAGCAACCTTTTTACAAACGCCAGATGCTGTAGAAGAATGTCCTTTGTCTCTGCTTGAATGAGGCAGGCGTCCAGGTATGGATATATTTGAATTTCTTTTTGTCTGCAAAATGCAATTACTGGTGCCAGGCACTTTATGAAGACCCTGGGCGCAGTAGATAAGCCAAAGGGCAGTGCAGAGAATTGGTAGTGCATTGTACCAGCTTTGAATCTGAGGTATCTTCTGCAATTTTGTCTGACATGGACATGCAGGTATGCCTCTTTGAGGTCCAGAGTAACAAGCCAAGCGTTCTTGCCCAGCATGGGTAGAAGCTGCTGTAATGTCAACATTTTGAATTTAGGAATATCCAGGTAAGTATTTAGAATTTAAAGGTCTAATATGGGCATCCAGGCCTTGTCCTTTCTGGGGACCAGGAAGAGTCTTGAGTAAAATCCTTGTCCTTGTTCCTGCTGTGGTACTTTTTGAATAGCTCTCATGTCCATGAGGGGTGAAATTTGTTTCTGTGCCTCTGCCCATTGATTTTGTGGCAGGTCTGGCATTCTTTTTAGGCTTGGTAAAGTATGAAAGTGGAACCTGTAACCTTGAGACACAATATTTAGAACCCATTTGTCTTGGGTGATTGTTTTCCAGTTTTGAGAAAAAAGTACTAGTTTTCCCCCCAAGGGGGCTTCCAAAAGGGAAGTGCTTGGCGTACGAAGGGGAAAGTCATTGTGACGGTTTCCTGTAAGGTTGAGACTTGTCCTCACCTCCTTTTGGGGTTGAGGTGCCCCACTGTCGTTGTCTGTTTGAGCCTTGGGGTTGAGATCTGCCTCTTGGGCGTCTGTATCTGCCTCTCTGTGGTCTGTCTGACACTGGAAAGGACCAATTTTTTGTAGGCCAATTTCTGCTAAATCGAGGTGGCTGTACCTATAAGAAATCCTTGACTGTTTTGCATAGATTTAGCTTTATCCTCCATTTTCTTTAACACTTCTTCTGCCTTAACACCAAACAAGGTATCATGCTAAAGGAGCATCCAATAATTTTGCCTTAACATGATCAGGTAAACTCTGTTCTTTTAACCAGGCATGCCTTTGAATCACTGAACCTGTAACTGCGGCTCTACAAGAGGCCTCTAGAGAATCAAAACCACATTGCAGAGTATGTTTTACCACCTGTTCAACTGCATGCAATAATTCCTGCATTTCTTTACAATCATGAGCTTCTGAGCTTGCAAGCATTTTCTGTTTTAATTGAGCCATTAAATATTGTTGGTACTTAAGCATGTGAAACTGGCAATTTAAAGCTCTTACTGCTAAAGTTGCAGATGTGTATACTTTCTTCCCCCATCTATCCAAAGCTCTGGAATCTCTGTCAGAGGGTACTGGATTTTTTGCAATCGAAGCCTTAACCCCTTTTGGACCCTGGGAAATAGTTTCTGGATTAGCAGAAGGGTTTTTATAAAGAAACTTGTGAGAGTCAGGGACTCTGTAGTACCTATCTGGCTTGGCTGGTGCAGGGGGCAAGGAATCAGGAGATAAGCTGGATTCAGAGAACACATCATTCACAGCATCTAGCACAGACGGAATAGCTAGGGGCCTGTGCTGAGGCAATAGAAGGAAATCTCTGAGCCTTTTCTTAGATTCTGAGTAATCCTGACTTTCCCAGTGGAAATGCTCCCTCATGGTATGTAAAGTTTCCCCAAAAGAATAATCCTCAGGAGGAGAGGCTGAAGGGATAGATTCTTCAGCATCAGAGTCCTCATAGGGGGGTAGAGAGTACCCCTGGTCTAAAGAGGAATCAGAGGAAATGGAAACCTGATCAGAAGAATCATAGTCTGTATCCTGCCTAGGCCTTTTCTCAGGAGGGGGATGGGAACCCCTGATTAAAGTAATGAGGTCTTCGGCCATTTTAAGCATCTGGTTCTTAGGCATGGAGGCTTGTCCAGGAGAATGCTGTACTTGTTTCTTTGTCTTTAGTGGTACTTTTGTCTTGGCTGTAGTTTTAATAGTAAGTTGTGAAGGTCTGAAAATACCCTCAGAAGCCGATGCCTGCTCAGCAGCTCCGGACCCATCTGAGGGATTAGTTTCCATAGGCCCAATACCTTGAGTTTCCTAAAGGCCTAGTTGTCTCCACGTGGGAGTCGGAGGTGGCCGGTGGCTCTGAGGTAGCGGGTGTCAGACGCTGCGAAAGTGCCTCACTGAGAACCGGCGACTGGCCTAGAAGAGGCTTCGTCGTCAGTTTTGGACCTCGGATGTCTGTCTTTATCCTTATCCTTTCGGTTTTTCGGTATTGCGGTCGTCGGTTGATCCGACGGCATTTTATAATTGAACCTTCGGCCAAAGTAGTGCAATGCAAATTCAAAACGTCTTTTAGTAGTATGTTTGTTAAATCTAGCACAAAACCGACAACTAGTGACGTCGTGATCAGGGCCTAGGCATGGAATACAGTAAGGGTGGAAGCCCTTATGAGGTATTTGCTTTCCACAAGAAATACAATTATTAACTTTTTCTGACATCGGTCTGAGGCAAGAAAAAAGTTTCCCCAATGGGGTACTTAACTTTATTGAAGACTTCGGATCTGAAATTCGACTTCGAAAATTTCAGGAATCGGCCGACCAGCATTTGCGAACTGCTTCTGCTTCGGGCACCACGTGGCAAGAAAGACTGAAGAAAATGGCGTTGGATGCATCTTATATACCCCTGGCGCACTGACGTCAGGGAAGAAGCGACAGCAACCGACGCCGGACCAAGACTTTGGAACTCTGGCCGACTGCGGGACCGCCTGATGCCAGGATAACCCAAGTGTGATGACTGCAGCAGTGTAACACGATGAACATTCACACTGCCACAACAGTCAGGAAATCCTTCTATGTGACTAAGGGCTTTTCATCCAGAAAAAATGAGGTCATTGTCCCACTGTACTCAACCCTCATTACACCCATTATAGAATACAACGCCCCATTTGGTATGTACCACTCAAGACATCTGCAACAACTGGAAAGGCAGCACAAATATCCCACTAAAAGAATCACAGGCCTAAAGCAGATGCCCTATGCTGACCACCTTAAAAAACTCCAGCTATACTCTGTCGCATATCGTCTACTCCAAGGCGATGTCTGCTTAACATACAAGGCCATGTCAAACCCAGAGCTGTTGGACATGCTACGCTTAAAGAAATCCCAATCCCTCAGAGCCACACGCTCCAGGGATCTAAAACTTGTGATCACAATAAACAAAACATGCTGGAGGGATAGGTTCCTGACCGAGAGACTCCCCAGACTCTGGAATAGACTGCCCATACATGTCAAGCAGAGCACCTCTTTGGTCCTCTTCAAAAAGAACCTTGATGACTGGATGGGAGAAAGGAAATTCACCCCAGGGATCACGTCAGTCGCCCTGCTAGACAGGGGTCCAGGGAAGTAAATAGTGCGGGAAGAAATAGCCAGGGAATTGTTATGGCTAGGCTTGTATAGGCCCTAGGGCCGATAGCCTAGTACCAACCTATGAACAAGTTATGCGCATCAGCAAACTTAACATTAATGATATAGAATGTGTAAGACAAATAGATAAAACCCTACAGTTATTCACTGACAGGGGTTATGAAACGGACATGTTAGTTGACGTCAAGAATGATGTACTTAGAAGTATGGGTTCAACAACCAAACCATATTTTAATAATACACCTAGTGAAAGTACCAGGGTTAAAGATTTGAATCAGCAGGATACTGTCAGCTATATTACTACATAATAACAAAATACTGTCTGAAAATTGGGGTATACTTAGCTCTTTACCTGATTTGTGTAAGATTATTAATGAAAAACTGTCTTTCACTTATCGGAATTGTTCCAATCTTAAAAACATGTTATGTTACAAGGATATGAAAGAGAATACAGCTAGGAATAGAACAAAACAGGACACAAATATGGGCTTTAATTGCTGCTGCTACACTTTTATAGAAAGAAATAATGTTTTTGTACATCCTACAACAGGTGCTATTTCTACTTTTAGATGTTATGCAACATGCAATAGCTGTAATATTATATATCTTGCTACATGTTGAAATGCTCAAGTTTTTATGTAGGCAAATCAACACGTCATTTAATGGATAGGATTACTGAACATAATTCTGACATTAGGCGGGGAATTATGAGTAATTCTCTTGCAAAATATATATCTGAGAGTACAACACATAGTTTTAAGTTTAGGGTCATTGACCTGCTAGTAAAATCAATGAGAAGGGGGTGACATGAACACCAAATTAGAAAATATGGAACTTAACTGGATTTTACGATTGAGCGGACTATTTACCTGGTATAAATCAAGCTGTTTCTATTAAACCTGTAGTTAAGGCAAAACAAGCTATTTTATACTGTTTGTATATTTTAGGATGATTTGCTTTATAATTATTTTTCAAAAATTTTTTGTTTACATCATGTTTTTTATATATATATGACTTGTGTATTATTTTGATTATGTCTTTAAATCATTAATTAATATAATGTTTTATTGGCTGTCTAATTAACTTTTGCTGCTTAAAAGGTGACTTTTTACTTTGATATCAGCACTGAGGAAGGGTAATTTGTACCTGAAAGCTTTGCGAGTTTTGAATGTGTCTCGAATATTGGTTGAATATTAAAACGTCTTTAGGTTAGCATCAGTGGTTTGTTCTGGTTTTACTTTATGTACTTTTACCACTGAGCTTTTACTTTGACTGTTTGTTAGGTTACTAGATTTACATTAGAAATAAGCCTCATGGACGAGGTGGATATCAATTACAGGGTAGTCAACTGAGAAGTGACTGAATTTTTCACCTCTCCAAAAACGATTCCTTCAAAGGTCTCTGATAGTTCCTTAATCAAATCCCTCTGTAGTATGGGGAACTGTGCCAAATAGGTGAGAGAACCTAAGGCAAAGGTCACTGAAGCACAGACATGCTTCCCAAATATGTCCATCACCTGTGACTCCTTGTTGGGGATGAACAGAGGAACTCTCCTCTTCAAGTTCCTTTTTAATGGCTGCTGTCATGACCATGGCATCAACAGGAGAACCTTTGGACCAGAACTGTATCGTCTGGCAGGGGACATAATTTTGTCGGGCTTCTTGGGAATGGACTCACTGCTGTCAGGTTCCTTTCATGCCCACCAACAGACCAAGTTAATGAGCTTGTCAGTTGGTGGAGTCACCAAGGAGGTAGATGGGCTGGTACCAAACTTCTCCAGTAGTACAGATTCCTCTGACAAAGGGTTGCTGGACTTCCAGCCACCTTTCTGTTTCAGGATTTTGAGGATGTCTCCAAATGAGACATCATGAGGAGGTGACCATAGGAACCCTTCACCTTCCTCAAAATCTGTATCCTCAGTGATAGATTCAGGGAAATCTAAATGCTTCCTCTTGCATGTCCATTTCTTAGAGACCTATCAGAAGAGATTGAAATGCCCAGATGGGAGTCCTGGGGTTTTCATACCAGCTGTCCCTGAGGAGAAGTTAGTTGACACTTTTGGCACAGAGGTGGGATCGATGTAGATACAGGACCCAAGGAGATAGGCACCGTCTGAGTCATGGTTTCAGACAGAGCTCTCTCCAAAAGTCCTAAAGGCAGACCTTCCTGGGGATGGATAAGAACCTGGATCCAAGAAAAGGGCTTTTTGATCCCTGGTCCTTCCCTGCTCTGAGGAACGCTCCCCCCGAGGCAGAAGTCTGAGCCAAACTTACCATTGCCAAGGCTCTGGAGTGCAAAGACTCTCAGAGTCGATTGAAACACCTTGGATCCATCAGGGCAGAATCGGCTCCAAGAGTTCTCTGGATCCAACTGCACTGAAGACCTCAGAGCAAACCTCAGATCTGAGGATACAACGATCCTTGGATCTGCATTAGATGGGCCTGGACAACTCAGATCCAGGGGCTCTCAGACCATGAAAGGAGTCAGAGGAGGAAAAGTTAGAGGTGGCTTTGTGGATGTACATGCTTTCTGACCTGATGGGGTAGGAGATGAGGTAAAAACTGCCTGGCTGTGTGCTGAGAGGATCTCTCTCACTACCCTGTCCAAATCCTCTACAGTAAGGATTCTAGAAGAGCAAGAGGACTGCACTGATGGCATTTCTGGTCTGTACAAGAAGATGGTACTCTTGATGGGACTGGGTCCACAGACAGGGAATACCTTGTTCTAGGCAAAAAAGTAGCATCTAAAATTTTAATCTGATCCAAGGAATCCTTAACCTTTGGAGATTTCAAATCCAAACAAACATTCGGATCCAATAGTAGATTTTTAGTCTTTCTCTGATCCGAAGAAGAAGTTGGATCCAAGAGTTTTGCCTTCTTCTTCTTCTTCTTTAATGGATCCAGAGAAACTGTTGGAATAAAAGAAGGTCTTTTTAAAGATTTCTCAGAGGTCTTGGAGGAAGCTGTTGAAGAGTGAAGAGAAGTGTGAGGTACTTTTTTAGATATGTCTCCAGAAATGGCTTCACCAAAAGAGGAGGGCAACAGCCCCTTCGAAATCAGTTTGTTTTTGTGTTCTACCAACACCCTCAAGTTAAACATGACAAATAGCACAACTCTCCTGTAGCTGAAGTGGGCCAAGGCAATACACACAAAGAGTGCAAGTCAGAAAGGGGAATTTTCTGACCACACTTCCCGCATTTATTTAAATCCACCAGGGTTTTCTCCTTTTCAGCCATAGCAACTATAACAAAACAGAAAAAATAATGATTAACACCTAACAATGAATCTACAAGTAGATGGATAGAAAAGATTTTTTTTTTTTTTTGGAAGAAAGGAAGAAAATGGAAAAAAGGGGAATCAAACTATCTACAAAGGTAGTAGAAGAAACTATGCCAACGTAGAAGGGACAGGGAGAGGGATAGTGATACTAATGATTGTATAAAACGTACACTGGTACTTAAGAAGAAAAAGGGTGACAGGAAATATAACATTTACAAATACTACAGCAAGAATAACAAAAAATAAGCACTTATTCAGATGAGTTGCTCAAGAGACAAATCACCACATCTTTAACATAACAGAGGCAAACGAGATTTGAGGTAATGGGGGCTGGTGCATTATGGGTAAAGGAGAGGCTCAAGAGTTCAAAGTTGCCACGAGCTTTTGCAGTGGCTGAGTCAGATCCAACATCTCGGATCTGAACCCATTAGTGGAGGACAGAATGAAAACTGACAACATCAGATCAGGCAAGTTGTAAAAAAGCAACTTCTTCTCCATTAACACACAGGAAAAAGCACTTTAAAAATTTGGCCAGCCCCAAAAATAAAGCAACAAAACTTTTACCACGGAAAAATAATTGAAAGTTAGTTTTAACAACTTTTTACCACTAAAGTAAAAAAGTAATGTTCCTGCTTAAAATTGTATAAAATTGACTGTCATTAAAACACTCCTGATTTTTTTAATAACTTTTACAGAAAAACAATGCCTTCTCTAATAAAAAGTTAGGTGGAAGTTTTTGTTTCCCCCAAAGGAAACTTATCTGCTCAGCAATGAAACAGCATTAGCCAACCATTGAGCCTTGAAAGTCTGTACAGGAGAGCTCTCTTTGCAGGCAGAAAGGTTCAGAAGGGGCTTATGACCAAACTTAAGCTTAACTCAACTCACTTAGGGGTGACAAACAGTTTAGGTGTGTGAAAGGTGCTCTAAAAGCTTTGGAAGTTGGATGGTTGTTGTATCGTTATATTACCTATACAGCTAACACTACTACAGTAGTGACCAAATGAAGGACAATATGGGGTTGGAGGACAGTTACATGAACAATCACACAGCAACAATTACAAGGATATAACTGAAATCTTTTAAAGCAGGTTTTCCCAAAAACTATTACAAAATTAATAAAACTTTTTTCTCCATATATGGGGCAAATACCATATGGCACTTGCTCCACCACACATCCACTAGTCAGTCATACATACTTCAAGGTCATACAGTTTTTTAGACCAAGAAATGCTTGAATTCTCCAAATAATGTTCACCCTAACTTGTTTCAAAATTCTTGTCTGACCCTATATGAGTCATTTTTTTCTCTTCACTCATAAGTCCTGTCCTCAAAAAACAAACAAAAAAACAACGTACATATATATCTACATCATCTATATATGTATATAGACAGATATACAGAAAAACTCTAGACAATTAAGCATTCATAATGTCAGATGTGTTGAATACTGGCAGCCGCAGAAGTGATCAAAACTCATTTGATCGCTTCTGCTGGTGTCAAGTCCATACAGGATTGTGCACAATGGGGATCAGGGAATTTTCCAGTTCCTCACTGTAGAGTGATCTCGGAGTTGGCATATAAAATTAGTAGGGGGTGTGGGTGTGCAGAGAGGCTTGCCCCCTTGCAAAAAGCATAAGTGTTGTGTTTTTTCACTGCTTTGGCTTTTGATCTTTTTGGATCAATTGTTAGCCATTTGTGATTGGTGTACTTCGATGTTTAGAAGTACAGCTACCTATCTATCTATAAACTATATGCTATTTGTTCCTGTAAAGTCATGGAATTAAACGACATGTAATTGGTCAGCACACAGCTCAGCAAATAAAATATGCACCTGTATTTGTACTTTGCAATGAAGTGTAGCTATGCTTTACATTATTCTGTATGCAGCCAAAATGACATGGATGCAAGAAATACAAATACAAGAGTGAGCTCTTTATTTACAAATCTCCTGAAACTACCACACAAATATGATTTCTATTTTTCAACTAAAATGTCATGGTTTATGATACCTTGCATTATTCAGTTACATTATCCAGAAAAAAGGCAGATCCCCTAATCCCCTTATCTTCTTTTATGCAGCATTCACCAGTATATAAATTTCGCTAGTTTAATTCTCTCTAACTTCTGAATGTATTGGTCTAAAAAAATGATCATCTATTTGTAAACCCTTAAAACCAAGAAACATTACTAGCACTACATCTCATTATGTTAAAAATCATAATTAGATTGGTGGGAAATTTTATTAACCACAACTGAGGAAACCATTACATGCCTGCAGACTAAAACCTGCTATACAGGTATCAGCCTGCTTATAATACTATACACTGACTAAATTTTGAGGTCATTAAGGAGAAGTTCATTAATACTGGACAAATTTGTTTGCTTATTTATTTATGTGCGTATATTTTCAGAGCAGCTATTATTCCCATAAAATGTAATTCTTGTGTTTACTATACACCATTAATGGTGTGCTAAATAAACTTGATTTATGAGGAACTTGACCTCACATTAGAATATTTTCATAAGTACATTGTATTTCTTTAATTCTGCATGAATACAGGAGTTCAGAATCTCTTTTTCCTTATTACAGTACAAATACTCATGACAGCCAAAGCCATGACTTAAACAGACCAGCTTAATTTTACCATTCCATGCAAAAATAAACAGCGATATGTATAAAACTGTGAAGCAGATATAAGCAAAATATGCATACCAACTACAATAACTGGGCCAACTTTTAATTACTGAAAATATAAATAGGTTTATTATGGAATAAGAAAGAACAAAATAGCTGTAAACTCTTCTGAACCATCTAAAATAATAACAGCAGTGGAATATTCACAGAAACACATTTTCTCAATAAAATATTTTAGTTCAGCCTCTGTTCAAACCATGCTTTTCTGTCATGCTGTCAATAAACATTGTCAGTAGTTCAGCTGCAGTTTATCCTGCAAAAAGAAAACTTTATACATTTGTCACTTTTACCTGTTTGGTGATTTGGGGTCAAAACATGTCTTAGTCACATCAGTAATCTGTGCATTGCAGCAATCTCCACCATCAAAGTTGTACCTCTCATTATTGTTCTCCATGTCACATACACCGTTGGCGACTCCTTTATTATAAAACATTACTCTTCGTACCCTAAGACAGTCACCACCATCATATCCTGTTAGAGTATGGTTGCACTCAATATCACAACGATCATCTCCAATTTTGCTGATGTCACAGTTAACCAAGACAAGGCGATTCCTCAAGGAAGAGTTGCTGATACCCACAACTGTAAGTTCCCAGGATATGTTATACCTTCTGAAAGCATTTACAAGTTCCTCATGCTGAAACGTGATCTGTTTATCTGTGACCATTGGGTGCTGATGATTATCATCATATATATTTACAACCCTATAACGCACTACTTTCATATGGCGAAAAGATGACATATTATTGTAGTTTGTGATGACATTGACATTGTCACAGATTGTCTGGCCACATGGAGGAGGCTGCAGACCCGTGTCTAATAGCCAGCCATTGTGAAAACTAACTTCAGTTTGAGGATATTTTCCATCCTTTGTAGGTAACCAATATTGTATTATATTACTGAAATTGTCTTTTAATACCAGTTGAGGTAGAAGAGTTGTTTCCCCAATGACAAATTGTTTCATATCATGTAAAATTTGTTTTGCTGTTCGCGCTTCCTTCCATAAAATGAAGCGCTCCAGATAACCACGGTAATTCTGTCCTGCAGTATTTCCTCCAATCATAAGGATTTTGCACTTCCTAGTTAAGGAAGTGAACAGGTCTCCAACTTGTTCATCACTTACTGCCACCTGGGCGCCATTGATATAAAGCTTCATTTTCCGTAAATTGTATGTTATTGCCACATGTGTCCATTGGTTAGAGAGGTATGACTGGTGAGAGAAGATAGTTGTATTTTTGTGAGCTCTTTCAGTTCTTAGGGAAAAGAAGAAGTGAGGCTCTCTGGTACCCTTATCACGCACTGCATTAATCCCAAGCACCCATCCAGAGTCGGCTGCTGTATAAGTACATTTGTTATAAAGACCTGCATTCAGAAAACATGAAACTGTTTAAATATGTAGCAGAAAGGTTCTATTTACAGCTTTTAAATACTGTATTCAGAAATAATGTAGCAATGCAGCAGAAAATAAACAAAACACATATTTACAGCTGAAAATGCATTCCCAAACATGTGTACTTTGGTATTTGTATTTCTGAACTAGTAAATCACATGCTTTCCTATAACACTGATATGATCCTTTCTTAGCTTTTTCTCAGGGTACAGCTTAAGAGAACAGAGGTCATGATTAAGAGTTTAACTATGCATGTTCTTAATATTAGGACATTATATCCACTTGTTATTCTATCTTAATTAAATTGAGTTGTGTGCAACAATTTATTTTAATCGGGGATGAAGGTAACAGTTTGTATCAAAAGCATTTCCTGCACCCCAATTCCAGTTCCTTTGACTGCATCTAAGTAATATACAATAGAGTGGGATTTAGATAGCCTTCAAATGCATGAGTAGGGCACTTGATCTGTTCTCAAGAGATTTCATAAAGGCTACATGCATGTTTTCTTAGCCATGGTGAGATTTCCAAGTAAAGTGTTAGAATAAGAAAGATGGTATGTCCTACTTAGGTTTCCTAACTGCTGTATCTTATTCCTAGATTATAATGGCTCATAGAATGGTCATCTGCTAACAATCAGTCATTAACAGCACAGTCTAGTATCAACAGAGCAAAGGTTACATGAACATTCAGTGTACTTTCTTGAAATGTACCTCTCTAATGGGAAAGTTAAAATGTGAAATGGTACTTTTCTGCAAATTTTTATTTTTCTAGGGGCTCTGAAATCCCCATTTCCTGTTTCATTTGGAAAGCATATGTCAACTTCAGGAAGGCAATATGTTTATACATCTGAAGGAGCTTATGGTTCAACCTTTAAGAAAAAGGTTCACATCTATATTATTGCATATTGCAAGAAGCCTAGTTCACTACACCATATATTAACACACAATGTTGGCTGTTCTGATGCTGCTAAATATTTAAAACAACAGTCAATAGACAGCTGAATATTTTTGCCAGCATAGGAATATAATGTATTTCTTGCTATTTTGTGGCAGCAGGTTAGAATTTCTCAAATATTCATACACCTTTTTCTATAATGAATAATATGATTGACATATTTGCCTTATAAATGCCACTATAAATGAGCAACTCAAGGAAGCTGAATCTAAGCTTGGAAAAGCTACTGACCCACTCACAGCACTGTATAATATCTAGTGCTACTGTTTATTACTTTGAAAAGGAAGCATTTTTAAGTTCTGAGATACTAATGATCATTTCTCTCTTCTACAGTAAAAAGTTTGGTATATAATACATAAAAATAAAAACCTGACTATGTATTTACGAGTTGATGGAGGTGCAGCGGTAGCGTTGTTGCCTCACAGCAAGAGGTTCTCTCGTTCGATTCTCGGCTGGAGTGCGGGAGTGCCTTCTGTGTGGAGTCTGCATGTCCTCCCCGTGGTTGGGTGGGCGTTCGAAAGACGTGTAAATGGGCGTACCTTCGTTGAAGGTTGAACGTCAAGCTGGCACCTCGGCGTTCATGAAAATCTACTGCCAATCATTAGCGGACCGGAGTTCTGCTGTGGCGACCCCTAACCGTGAAAAGCCGAAAGACAACTACATTTTTTTTCACAGACTGTCGTAAATCAGTTTTATATATATATATATATATATATATATATATATATATATATATATACATACATATATATATATATATATATATATATATATTCTGCTAATACCGTCATCAACACTTATTGCAGGGCCATGAACTACCAGTTAACAAGTTATCTTGGCGGCGCAGTGGTGCAGTGGTTAACGCTGTCGCCTCACAGCAAGAGGTTCTCCGGTTCGATTCTCGGTTGGGGTGCCTTCTGTGCAGAGTTTGCATGTTCTCCCTGCGTTTACGTGGGTTTCCTCCGTCATCAACACTTATTGCAGGGCCATGAACTACCAGTTAACAAGTTATCTTGGCGGCGCAGTGGTGCAGTGGTTAACGCTGTCGCCTCACAGCAAGAGGTTCTCCGGTTCGATTCTCGGTTGGGGTACCTTCTGTGCAGAGTTTGCATGTTCTCCCTGCGTTTACGTGGGTTTCCTCCGGGTACTCCGGTTTCCTCCCACATTCTAAAGACATGCTTCTGGAGCATTTCTCCCCGGGCCTCCGCTGAAAACAGGATCTGTGGAACCTAGTCGGACTTTCCCGGTCAACAAATGTTAAATAAATAAAAATAAAATCTCTTTGAAGCAAAACCTGTCAAGATTTTATAATGTGCAAAAGAAACTATATTTTAGATGCCCAACAGCATAATGATATAACCACTGAATGACAACATATGTCACCAAACTACATGAAGTCATGTTAACTTTCTTTCAGTGATATCACATAACTACTTTCTGTTCTGTGCATATTGCTTAATATTATTAATGTTTATTCAGAGTAATGCAATAATTGGGAACATAAGGATTAATTATTTTAAATTATTTCTCGATGAGCTTCAGGCTTCTGGCAAAGGCCCTTCCCTCCCCCATAGTGCCTATTTTTAGGAAAAGTCCTGAGGTCAATAAAACCAACATAAAAATTTCAGCAAAATGCAAATTAAAGGTCATGCTGCTAAACACTAGGAGTCTAAACATGAAAAGTACAGTTGTGTGCACTTAGCATAAATGTAGATGTTTGAGTGTGTTCACTGTTGCAGTCATCACATTTGGGTTATCTGCCTACAGGTAGCCCTCTGCCGGCCTGAATACCAGAGTCTTGGATTCTGCGTCGGATGCTGTCTCTTCTTCCATGATGTCAGGTCGTCGGGGGCATAAAACAGGTAGCCAATGCCATTACATCAGTTTTTCTTGCCCCAGATGTCAGGTGCCCCCACAATGGGAAGCAATTATATGTTATGGTACCCCTCCAACAAAAAGCAAATACACCAGAAAGCTTAAATACACCAAACAAGAAGGAAAGTTAGAGCAAAGAGAAGTCAGGGAGCTGGAGGGAAGGTAACCAGGACTGCAACAGTGAATACACTCGAACATCTACATTTATGGTAAGTGTACACAACTGTACTATGTTCTTCGTGTTTCACTGTAGCAGTCATCACATTTGGGTTGATTCCCAAAGCTAAGGAAGGGAGGAGGAAGTTACGAGAGCATTAGGGCCAGCTATTAAGCCCTGCAAGACTGCAGTGGCAAAACCTGCTCTGGATTTAGAAAAAATAGGCATGTGGTAATGCTTGGTGAAGGTATGTACAGAGCTCCAGGTAGCAGCTTCTAGGATGTCCCTGGTGGGGAAACCTCTGAGAAAAGCTGTAGAGGCAGATGCAGCCCTGGTGAAATGTGATCTTATCCCCTGTGGCGTAGGTTTTCCATGGTGCATATAGCAGAAGTGAATGCAATGGGTAACCACTTAGAAATGGTTTGCTTTGAAATGACCTTCCCCTCTGCCCTTGCAGCAAAGCCAACTAGCAGCTGTTCAGATTTTCTGAGAGGCTTAGTCCTGTCCAAATAAAATCCAAGTCGTCTGTGCACTTCCAAAGAGTGCAGTATTCGTTCCCCTTTGTTTTGTGGATTTGGGAAAAAGGTAGGCAAATGAATGGACTAATTAAGGGCCGCACTACACACCACCTTGAGCATAAAAGAAGGATTGGTCCTGAGGGGAAACCTTGTCTGCATGGAAGATAATGAAGGGCTCCACTGCCATGAGGGCCTGTAATTCAGACACTCTACTTGTTGAAGTGATAGCTAGAAGGAAGGCTGTTTTCCAAGAAAGGAATTTCAACACTGCAGTTGCAGCTGGCTCAAAAGGAGGCAGAGTGAGCTTTTCCAATACAAAGTTAAGGTCCCAGGCTGGAGTAGGGGCTCTCCTGGGGGGTCTTAAATTTTTGGCCCCTCTGAGGAACTGCTTTAGCAGGGGGTGAGAGAAGAGGGGTGGTTCAGAATTATAATGTGCTGAAATGGCAGAGGCATGAATTTTAACAGACGAGAAGGATAGGCCCTTGTGGAGAATTTCTGGTAAGTACTGAAGAATATGAGGTTAGCTGGGCACTGTTGTGCCCATCCCCTGAGTCTGGCTCCAGGAACAGTATATTTTCCCCTTTTCAGCATAGGATTTTTTAGTACTAGACCTCCTTGCCTCCAGAATGACATCTAGCACCTGCTTACTGAGTAATGCTTTTGGAGAGCTCAAGGAATTAGCCAGGCTGCAAGGTTCAGGGTTTGAAGCTGAGGATGCAGAATCTGGCCCACCTGCTGAGACAGCAGGGAAGGGGTCTAAGGCAGGTGCCACTGTCATACTGCGCAAGAGGGGGTACCAGTGCTGGCTTGGCCAGTCCGGTGCAATCAGTATAGTCCTTGGTTTGTCCTGTTTGATCTTTAGCAAAACTTTCGAGAGGAGAGGCAGAGGGGGAAAGGCATAAACTGAGAGGCTTTCCCAGGTAAAGGACAGGGCATCCACTTTCCAAGCTTGACTGTGGGAAGTCCTTGTGCAGCATTTGTGCAATTGGTAGTTTTGATGGGAAGGCAAACAAGTCTGTCTCTGGGGTTCCCCATTTGTTCCTCAAGAGGTTGAATATTTTTGGTTCCAGTTTCCATTCATGTGGGTCCATGAAATTTCTGCTTAGGTCATCTGCCAGTGAAATTAGCTTGCCTGGCAGGAATTGAGCTGATAGTGCACTTTGTAGCTCAAGCCTGTGTTCCACAGAGCCATGGCTAGTCTGCAGAGAGGGTATGAGTGGGTTCTTCCCCTGCTTGTTTATGCACCACATAACTGTGGTGTTGTCTGTCTTTACCAATAATTGTCCTGGAAGAATGTGGTCCTTGAAGGCTGTCAGGGAATTCTGTACAGCTAACATTTCTTTTTGGTTGATATGCAGGTGCATCTGTCTCGGGTTCCATTTGCCCTGAATGCACTGCCTTGCTAAGTGAGCCCCCCATGCAAAGTCTGATGCGTCTGTTGTTAGGATTTGGGCGGCAGGGGGTAGAGTGAAAGGGAGCCCTTTGTTTTGGTAGCATGCCTCTACCCATTAAAGGAACTCTGTCTTTATACAAGGAATGATATGAATCACTGATTCCAGGTCCTGAGAATGTCGACACCATAGGCTTTTTAGATACCATTGCAGTTTCCTCATATGCAGTCTTGCATCTGGAATTAGTAGAATGCAAGAGGCCATGAACCCCAGGGCTTGCAGAATTTTCCTTGCAGATAGCTGGGTCTTTGTGGCCAGTTGTTTGAAGTAAGTTGTTAAATAAACTTGTTTCTCTGGAGTGAGGAAAGCCATCTGGGAAGTCATGTTCAAGCTTGCTCCCAGGAATACAATTTGTTGGCAGGGTACTAGGTGGGATTTCTTTTCGTTTATGGTGTACCCAAGTGAGTTTACAAGTTTCTTTGCGAATGCCAGATGCTTTAATAGCAATTCCTGGCTTTCTGCCTGAATCAGACAATCGTCCAAGTATGGGTATATTTGAATATATCTCTGCCTGCAAAATGCAATGGCTGGAGCTCGACACTTTGTGAATACCCTGGGCGCACTAGATAAGCCAAAGGGAAGTGCGGAGAACTGAAAGTTCATGGAGCCTGCCCTGAAGTGTAGGTATTTCCTGCAAGATTCCCTTATTGGAATGTGCAGATAAGCTTCCTTTAAGTCTAAGGTTGCCAACCAGGCACCTTTGCCTACCATAGGAAGCAGCTGTTGAAGTGTTAGCATCTTGAAATTTGGGATTACCAAAAAAGTGTTTAGAATAGAGAGGTCCAGGATAGGATGCCAGGAGCTGTCTTTTCTGGGTACCAGGAAATGTCTTGAATAAAAACCTTGTCCCCTTTCTTCTGCTGGAACAGGTTGAATAGCCTTGATCATTAGAAGAGAGAGAACCTACTGCTGAGCCTCTGCCCACTGATTTGGGGATAGGTCTGGCCAACCGTTTGGGGTTGGTAGGGTGTGGAAGTGGAATCTGTATCCTTGGGAAACTATATTCAAAACCTATTTGTCCTGGGTAATGAGTTCCCAGATTTTTGCATGCAGGGCGAGCTTTCCTCCTACGGGAGCAGGTAGTTGAGCAGGGCTTGGAAGGGTTAAGGTAAAGTCACTGTGCCATTTTTCCGTAGGGGGGGTGTCTTACTACTCCCTGCTTTGGAAGTGGGAGCCCCCCACTGCTTAGACCTCTGCGTAGCCTGAGACTGTAACCTAGATGGTCTGCTGTTCCTGGGTTTGGACTGAGAAAGCCTGGAAGAGGCTGGAAAGGACCAATTCTTTGAAGGCCAATGCCTACTAAATCTGGGAGGCTGTACTTGCAGGAAATCTTTAACAGTTTGCATAGATTTAGCTTTTTCCTCCATCTTTTTGAGGATTTCTTCTGCTGTGTTGCCAAACAGGCAGTCTTGGTTTAAGGGAGCATCCAGTAATTTAGCTTTAACATGATCTGGCAAGTTTTGCTCCTTAAGCCATACATGCCTTCTAAGTACAGTCCCAATGACAGCAGCCCTGCAAGATACTTCTAAAGAGTCAAAACCACATTGCAAAGTATGTTTACCAACTTGTTTCGCAGAATGCATTAAATCCTGTAATTCTTTGTGTTCAGCACAGTCAGGAATCAACATCATTTTCTGTTTAAGCAGCCCCATAATATACTGCTGATACTTTAACATATGAAACTGGCAATTTAAAGCCCTAATGGCCAAAGTAGCAGAAGTATATACCTTCTTACCCCATCTGTCCAAGGCTCTAGAATCTCTATCAGAAGGGGTAGGGTTTTTGGCAGCAGTAGCCTTAATGCCCATTGGTCCTTGGGAAATGGTCTCTGGATCCGCAGTAGGATTCTTGAAGTGGAACTTGTGAGAGTCAGGTACTCTGTAATACCCGTCAGGTTTTCTGGGAGCTGGAGGTAAAGTGTCTGGGGAAATGCTAGATTTCAAGAAAGCATTATCTACAATGTCCAGAACAGGAGGGATAGCTAAAGACCTATGTTGAGGAAGGAGTAGGAATTCCCTAAACCTCTTTTTGGAGTCAGAGTAATCCTGGCTTTCCCAGTGGAAATGCTCCCTAAGAGTGCGCAAGGTTTCACCAAAAGAAAAATCTTCTGGAGGGGAAGCAGAGGGAATGGAATCCTCTGCATCAGAATCCTCATAGGTAGAAATGGGCAAATCCTGGTAATCAGAAGAAACAGAAATATCAGATTCCTGATCAGAAGAATCATAAGGAAAATCAGTTCTAGGTCTCTTCGAGGGGGGAAGGCTGGCTTTTCCTAATTAAGGTAATAAAATCTTCAGCCATTCTAAGCATTTGTTTTTCAGGCATATAGGCCTGGGCATGCGGTTTGGATGTCGATTTTCTAGACGTTGGTCGAGTTTTAGGCCTGTATGAAGAAGATGGCGTCGGTTTAAAACACAAGTCTGTAGGCCTGAATACACCCTCAGAAGCTGGTGCCTGCACAGCGGCTCCGGACCCATCCAAGGTAGAGACATCTGCAGGTTACATAGTCGAAGAAGCATCTCGCAGCATGAATGGGTCTCAGTAGAGGTCTGCGAATCTGAAGTAGCGTGTATCAGGGGCTGCGAAAGCGCCTCGCTGAGTACCGGCGGACTGGCGACTAGCTTAACAGAAGCATCGTCGGCAGTTTTGGACCTATGCAGTCTATCTCTGTCTTTATCCTTATGTTTTTTCGGAATATCGGTAGTCGGATGGCTTACCGAAGCCATTTCTGGATAGTTAAACAGAGAACCAAAATAATTTGCTGCAAATATAGACCGACGAATAGTTCGGGGGTTGAACAAGGCACAAAACCGACAGCAAGGGACGTCGTGGTCTGGGCCTAGGCAAGGAATGCAGTACGAATGAAAATCTTTGAGGTATTTGCTTTCCACAGGTAATACAATTGTTAACTTTTACTGACATCGGTTAAGAGCAAGAAAAAGGATCCCCAACGGGGAACTTAGCTTTTTTGAAGACTTCGGTTCTAAAACTCGAAATCGAAAATTTCAGGAGTCGGCCGAACTGCTTCTGATGTAAGACTGATGTAATGGCGTCGGCTGCATGTTTCATACCCCTGACGACCTGACGTCATTTAAGAAGAGACAGCATCTGACGCAGGAATCCAAGACTCTGGTATTCAGGCCGGCTGAGGGCAGGCAGATAACCCAAATGTGATGACTGCAACAGTGAAACACAAAGAACATCTGCACTCATTGCAAGTATTCTTTATCCTGGAAGATGCTGACATTTGTGCAGTTACAGAAACCTGGTTCAAAGCTGCGGAGAGCACTCCAACCTTACCTGGTTACTCATCCTACATTCAGACCCCAAACTGTGGCAGCAAAGCCAAAGGAGGTGGAATTTCAATATATATTAAAAACACACACACTTCCAGGCTGGTCAAACAGTATGATGCACAGGAGGCACTGCCTTTATCCTGATCCTGGGCGACTTTAACTACCCAACCATAGACAGAAAAACTACTCATGCCAGAACACAAATACCCACAGATTCCTCGATTTTATCAATGCAAATGCCTTGGAACAGCTAGCTGATACCCACACAAGAGGTGATGATATCTTGGACTTGGTATTAACCCATATGAGTAACCACTGCAGCACCCCTACAGTATCATCCTGCCTGGTAAGATCCGACCATAAAGCGGTCACTTTCAAAGTCAGCATCTCCCCTGACACCCCTCTAGCTAGGGTCAAAGAAAAAAACTTCTCCAAAGCTGATTACAACCTCCTGATGGATGGTATAAACAGTTTCAAAGCCCCCTCTCCCTCTGTTGGAACTAGCACCAATGTCCAAATCCACACCAAAGTACTGTATAAGCCCTTATATAGAAGCATGGAATCACGAATACCTAACAGGACAAAATCATCCTCCGCAAGTATGAATAATCCTGTCTGGCGGACATCTGCAATAATTTATTTATTTATTTATTTACATTTGTTGACTGGGAGTGTCCGACTGGACGTAGGTCCATTTTCAGCGGAGGCCCGGGGAGAAAAGCTCCACAGTTAAAATAAACAGACAGTAGTTACATTGGATTACATAGCAATTAACAATTTAACATAGCAATTAATTACAAACATATTTACAGATGAAAAACATAGTACATCAGTAGACAACTAGAATCTTTATCTGCGAAGTACATAATGAGAAGTTATGTACCTACCATAACGTTCCATGTTAGTTGTCTTCTCTCGCCTTCTTTCTTGCTGGATGGGTTCGGAGCCAATCCTCGGCTCCAACTCGGCCACTTACTAAAGCTCGAGAGCTTATTTTACCGCCTCGAGGCAACCCTATATCCCATGATGCTAGGCGATAACTCCCCAGATCTCGTTTGGAAGCTGAAAAACCTAGCATAGGCCAATAAAACAAAATCCTCCAACTGGAAGGAGGAGGAAGAGGGATAAAACCCCCCAAAAATCGTAATCTACACTATATATATCCTAGGACACCTAGATGGTGAACAAGGGAATATAAGAACCCTTCAAGGAAGGGAAGATCTTCTCGGTCTGTCCAAGCTAGGGGGATGGTGGGTGGGATGCAAGAAAGAAGGCGAGAGAAGACAACTAACATGGAACGTTATGGTAGGTACATAACTTCTCAATGTTAAGTTGTCAATCTCACCTTCATTCTTGCTGGATGGGACCGCGTCCCTAGCACCTTCATCCTGGGTGGCTCATTGGAACAGACTCTTAAGAATGGTGGAACCAAATGTCGCTCTGTCCTTGGAGGCCATGTCCAATTTGTAATGCGAAACAAAGGTATGAGGAGAGGCCCATGTGGCTGCCGCACAGATAGTGTCTATTGGTAGTCTAGCTTGAAAAGCTGTAGACGTAGCTAGTGCTCTAGTTGAATGAGCTTTTGGCTTAGAAGTTAATTCCCTGCCTCTGAGTTGATAAATAGATGTAATCACAGAAGACAGCCACCTAGATAGGGTTACCTTAGAAACAGGAAGGCCTTTCTCATTTTCTGCGTACGATAAAAACAGTTGATCAGACTTCCTTATTTGTTTGGTTCTATCCAAATAGTATCGGAGCTGGCGGTGAACATCTAGATAATGTAGTTTTTGCTCCGCTCTATTAGTATAGTTTGGGAAAAAAACTGGGAGATCAATTGATTGATTTAAATTTGTCTGCGAAGCCACCTTGGGTAAGAAGGATGGATTAGTCCTGAGAGAAACTCTGTCTTTATGGAAGATTAAGTAGGGGGGACGAATGGAGAGGGCGTGAAGCTCAGATACTCTTCTAGCAGAAGTAATGACGACTAGGAAGAGTGTCTTCCAGGAAAGAAATTTCAATGAACAGGAGACCGCAGGTTCAAAGGGGGGAAGAATCAAGGATGTTAAGACTAAATTAAGATCCCACTGAGGTGGAGGGTCTTTGATCGGAGGCTTAAGTAAATATACACCTTTAAGGAAAGCTTTGCAAAGCTTATTGAACATGATGTTGTGGTCCGATAAGCCTGTATGAAAATTCGATATGGCTGCCAACTGAACCTTTACTGTAGAAGCAGAAGACCCTGAATGAAAGATTTCGGCTAGGAAGTCTAAGACCGAATGAACTGGGGCAGTAAAGGGATCTATATTCCTTGCCTTTGCCCAGAAGGAGAAACGTTTCCATTTACTAGTGTAAATCCTTCTGGTGGAAGATTTAAGGGAAGCTACTATGATATCCCAGACGGGATTAGAAATCATAGGGAGCCTGGCTAAGGATGGAAGTGGAGCAACCAAGCAGTGAGGTTGAGAGAATGTAGGGATTGGTGCAGCTGTCCCGACTGATGGGTCAACAGATCTGGAGCTGGGTCCAGATGCCAAGGCTGTACCAAAAGATAACGGTGTAGGAACGGAAACCATATCTGTCGAGGCCAGTAAGGGGCAATGAGAATCAACTTGGCTCTCAAGGCGGTTGCTTTCTGAATTACTTGTGGGATTAGAGGAAAGGGTGGAAAGGCACAGAGAAGTCCCCGAGGCCAATCTTGGACTAGAGCGTCTCTGAGGGGATGGCCTGGAAGGGGGAAGAGGGTGAAGAAGTCGGGGCATTTGCTGTTTTGGGGTGTAGCAAAAAGATCGCAGCAAGGAAGGCCCCACTTCTGAAAAATCTCTTCCGCCACAGATTTTTTGAGAGACCACTCGTGTGGCATGAGTATAGCTCTGCTGAACCTGTCCGCTATGATGTTGGATTTCCTGGGATATGCGTTGCTATCAGAAACCGCTGAGAGGAGATTGCCCATTGCCAAAGTCTGAGTGCCTCTCGACACAGGGGATAGGACTTGGTTCCGCCTTGCTTGTTGATATATCACACTACGGACATATTGTCTGTTTGGATTGCAATAGTTCCTAGGGGAAGAGAGTCGTGGAGGGCTTGCAACGTTAAAAGCACTGCTCTCATCTCTAGGACATTTATGTGCAGGTGGCGTTCGAAAGGTTTCCAAGTGCCATGGACCATCCTGCCCTGAAAATGCCCCCCCCCCCGATCAGGGAGGCATCCGATGTCACCATGGCGACCGGGGGAGGAGGAACAAAGGGTCTGCCATGATGGACTTGAGGGGACAATATCCACCAGGACAGATGACTTTTGCAAGTTGGAGTTATCATGATCTTGTGGTGCATGGGGAGTTGCTGAAAAGACCATTGGGTGAAAAGCATCCACTGTAGAAGACGCATGTAAAAACGTGCAAGGGGAAGAAGTGTTATGGCGGCCGCCATAAGACCCAATACTTTCAGGACATACCTGGCCTGAATTTTGTCGCTCTGTAGAAGAACATGGACATGGTTTTGAATATCTAAGACCCTTTGATCTGTTAACTTTGCTGAAAGTTGTACGGTGTTCAAGTTGGCGCCTATAAAGGTAATAGACTGACAAGGCGATAAGGCAGACTTTTCAAAATTTATAGAGATTCCTAGCCCTCTGCAAATGTGAATGGTGTAAGCTCTGGCTTGGAGAAGTTGATGCCTGGTGGTGGCAGTGAGGAGCCAGTCGTCTAGATATGGAAACACCTGGAATCCTTGCCGTCTCAGGTGAGCCGTAACCGCTGCCATACATTTGGTGAACACTCTGGGGGCTGTAGTGAGACCAAAGGGCAGGGCTCTGAATTGGTAGTGACTGGCCCCCAGCCGAAAGTGGAGAAACCTTCTGGAGCACCTGTGAATTTTGATGTGATAGTACACATCCTGAAGGTCCACGGAGCAC